>NC_051323.1:12346375-12647568 GCF_015220235.1 Choloepus didactylus | reverse complement strand
TTTTTTTTTTTTTTTTAAATCCTTTTTGCTTTTTCTAAAACAATTACTCTAAGAAGCTCAATACAGAAAGCTTCAAAGAATTGAAATTTGGGCACGTCAAGTCAAGAGCAGAAATAAGAGAGCTCTGAGACAAAAGGCAATAATCCAGTGGCTGAGAAAATTCACTAAACAACACAACTTCCCAAGAAAAGGGGGGTGTCCGCTCACAGCCACCATCCTGGTGGACAGGAAACACTCCTGCCCATCGCCAGCCCCATAGCCCAGAGCTGCCCCAGACAACCCAGTGTGACGGAAGTGCTTCAAATAACAGGCACACACCACAAAACTGGGCGTGGACATTAGCCTTCCCTGCAACCTCAGCTGAATGTCCCAGAGCTGGGAAGGGGGAGCAGTGTGAATTAACAGAGCCCCATTCAGCCATCATTTGAGCAGACTGGGAGCCTCCCAACACAGCCCAGCAGCCCAGAACTGCCCTGGGGGGACGGCACTCACCTGTGACATAGCACAGTCATCCCTCAACAGAGGACCCGGGGTGCACAGCCTGGAAGAGGGGCCCACTTGCAAGTCTCAGGAGCCATACGCCAATACCAAAGACTTGTGGGTCAGTGGCAGAGACAAACTGTGGCAGGACTGAACTGAAGGATTAGACTATTGCAGTAGCTTTAAAACTCTAGGATCATCAGGGAGATTTGATTGTTAGGGCCACCCCCCCTCCCCGACTGCCCAGAAACACGCCCCACATACAGGGCAGGCAACACCAACTACACACGCAAGCTTGGGACACCAATTGGGCCCCACAAGACTCACTCCCCCACTCACCAAAAAGGCTAAGCAGGGGAGATCTGGCTTGTGGAGAACAGGTGGCTCGTGGACGCCACCTGCTGGTTAGTTAGAGAAAGTGTACTCCACGAAGCTGTAGATCTGATAAATTAGAGATAGGGACTTCAACTGGTCTGCAAACCCTGAAAGAACCCTATCAAGGACAGCAAATGCCACGAGGCCAAAAACAACAGAAAATTATAAAGCATATGAAAAAACCAGACGATATGGATAACCCAAGCCCAAGCACCCAAATCAAAAGACCAGAAGAGACACACCTAGAGCAGCTACTCAAAGAACTAAAGATGAACAATGAGACCCTAGTACGGGATATGAAGGAAATCAAGAAGACCCTAGAAGAGCATAAAGAAGACATTGCAAGACTAAATAAAAAAATGGATGATCTTATGGAAATTAAAGAAACTGTTGACCAAATTAAAAAGATTCTGGACACTCATAGTACAAGACTAGAGGAAGTTGAACAACGAATCAGTGACCTGGAAGATGACAGAATGGAAAATGAAAGCATAAAAGAAAGAATGGGGAAAAAAATTGAAAAACTCGAAATGGACCTCAGAGATATGATAGATAATATGAAGCGTCCGAATATAAGACTCATTGGTGTCCCAGAAGGGGAAGAAAAGGGTAAAGGTCTAGGAAGAGTATTCAAAGAAATTGTTGTGGAAAACTTCCCAAATCTTCTAAACAACATAAATACACAAATCATAAATGCTCAGCGAACTCCAAATAGAATAAATCCAAAAAAACCCACTCCGAGACATATACTGATCACACTGTCAAACATAGAAGAGAAGGAGCAAGTTCTGAAAGCAGCAAGAGAAAAGCAATTCACCACATACAAAGGAAACAGCATAAGACTAAGTAGTGACTACTCAGCAGCCACCATGGAGGCGAGAAGGCAATGGCACGATATATTTAAAATTCTGAGAGAGAGGAATTTCCAGCCAAGAATACTTTATCCAGCAAAGCTCTCCTTCAAATTTGAGGGAGAGCTTAAATTTTTCACAGACAAAGAAATGCTGAGAGAATTTGCTAACAAGAGACCTGCCCTACTGGAGATACTAAAGGGAGCCCTACAGACAGAGAAACAAAGACAGGACAGAGAGACTTGGAGAAAGGTTCAGTACTAAAGAGATTCGGTATGGGTACAATAAAGGATATTAATAGAGAGAGGGAAAAATATGGCAAACATAATCCAAAGGATAAGATGGCCGATTCAAGAAATGCCTTCACGGTTTTAACGTTGAATGTAAATGGATTAAACTCCCCAATTAAAAGATATAGATTCGCAGAATGGATCAAAAAAAATGAACCATCAATATGTTGCATACAAGAGACTCATCTTAGACACAGGGACACAAAGAAATTGAAAGTGAAAGGATGGAAAAAAATATTTCATGCAAGCTACAGCCAAAAGAAAGCAGGTGTAGCAATATTAATCTCAGATAAAATAGACTTCAAATGCAGGGATGTTTTGAGAGACAAAGAAGGCCACTACATACTAATAAAAGGGGCAATTCAGCAAGAAGAAATAACAATCGTAAATGTCTATGCACCCAATCAAGGTGCCACAAAATACATGAGAGAAACATTGGCAAAACTAAAGGAAGCAATTGATGTTTCCACAATAATTGTGGGAGACTTCAACACATCACTCTCTCCTATAGATAGATCAACCAGACAGAAGACCAATAAGGAAATTGAAAACCTAAACAATCTGATAAATGAATTAGATTTAACAGACATCTACAGGACATTACATCCCAAATCACCAGGATACACATACTTTTCTAGTGCTCACGGAACTTTCTCCAGAATAGATCATATGCTGGGACATAAAACAAGCCTCAATAAATTTAAAAAGATTGAAATCATTCAAAGCACATTCTCTGACCACAATGGAATACAATTAGAAGTCAATAACCATCAGAGACTTAGAAAATTCACAAATACCTGGAGGTTAAACAACACACTCCTAAACAATCAGTGGGTTAAAGAAGAAATAGCAAGAGAAATTGCTAAATATATAGAGACGAATGAAAATGAGAACACAACATACCAAAACCTATGGGATGCAGCAAAAGCAGTGCTAAGGGGGAAATTTATAGCACTAAACGCATATATTAAAAAGGAAGAAAGAGCCAAAATCAAAGAACTAATGGATCAACTGAAGAAGCTAGAAAATGAACAGCAAACCAATCCTAAACCAAGTAGAAGAAAAGAAATAACAAGGATTAAAGCAGAAATAAATGACATAGAGAACAAAAAAACAATAGAAAGGATAAATATCACCAAAAGTTGGTTCTTTGAGAAGATCAACAAGATTGACAAGCCCCTAGCTAGACTGACAAAATCAAAAAGAGAGAAGACCCATATAAACAAAATAATGAATGAAAAAGGTGACATAACTGCAGATCCTGAAGAAATTAAAAAAATTATAAGAGGATATTATGAACAACTGTATGGCAACAAACTGGATAATGTAGAAGAAATGGACAATTTCCTGGAAACATATGAACAACCTAGACTGACCAGAGAAGAAATAGAAGACCTCAACCAACCCATCACAAGCAAAGAGATCCAATCAGTCATCAAAAATCTTCCCACAAATAAATGCCCAGGGCCAGATGGCTTCACAGGGGAATTCTACCAAACTTTCCAGAAAGAACTGACACCAATCTTACTCAAACTCTTTCAAAACATTGAAAAAAATGGAACACTACCTAACTCATTTTATGAAGCTAACATCAATCTAATACCAAAACCAGGCAAAGATGCTACAAAAAAGGAAAACTACCGGCCAATCTCCCTAATGAATATAGATGCAAAAATCCTCAACAAAATACTTGCAAATCGAATCCAAAGACACATTAAAAAAATCATACACCATGACCAAGTGGGGTTCATTCCAGGCATGCAAGGATGGTTCAACATCAGAAAAACAATCAATGTATTACAACACATTAAAAACTCGAAAGGGAAAAATCAATTGATCATCTCAATAGATGCTGAAAAAGCATTTGACAAAATCCAACATCCCTTTTTGATAAAAACACTTCAAAAGGTAGGAATTGAAGGAAACTTCCTCAACATGATAAAGAGCATATATGAAAAACCCACAGCCAGCATAGTACTCAATGGTGAGAGACTGAAAGCCTTCCCTCTAAGATCAGGAACAAGACAAGGATGCCCGCTGTCACCACTGTTATTCAACATTGTGCTGGAAGTGCTAGCCAGGGCAATCCGGCAAGACAAAGAAATAAAAGGCATCCAAATTGGAAAAGAAGAAGTAAAACTGTCATTGTTTGCAGATGATATGATCTTATATCTAGAAAACCCTGAGAAATCAACGATACACCTACTAGAGCTAATAAACAAATTTAGCAAAGTAGCGGGATACAAGATTAATGCACATAAGTCAGTAATGTTTCTATATGCTAGAAATGAACAAACTGAAGAGACACTCAAGAAAAAGATACCATTTTCAATAGCAACTAAAAAAATCAAGTACCTAGGAATCAACTTAACCAAAGATGTAAAAGACCTATACAAAGAAAACTACATAACTCTACTAAAAGAAATAGAAGGGGACCTTAAAAGATGGAAAAATATTCCATGTTCATGGATAGGAAGGCTAAATGTCATTAAGATGTCAATTCTACCCAAACTCATCTACAGATTCAATGCAATCCCAATCAAAATTCCAACAACCTACTTTGCAGACTTGGAAAAGCTAGTTATCAAATTTATTTGGAAAGGGAAGATGCCTCGAATTGCTAAAGACACTCTAAAAAAGAAAAACGAAGTGGGAGGACTTACACTCCCTGACTTTGAAGCTTATTATAAAGCCACAGTTGCCAAGACAGCATGGTACTGGCACAAAGATAGACATATAGATCAATGGAATCGAATTGAGAATTCAGAGATAGACCCTCAGATCTATGGCCAACTGATCTTTGATAAGGCCCCCAAAGTCACCGAACTGAGCCATAATGGTCTTTTCAACAAATGGGGCTGGGAGAGTTGGATATCCATATCCAAAAGAATGAAAGAGGACCCCTACCTCACCCCCTACACAAAAATTAACTCAAAATGGACCAAAGATCTCAATATAAAAGAAAGTACCATAAAACTCCTAGAAGATAATGTAGGAAAACATCTTCAAGACCTTGTATTAGGAGGCCACTTCCTAGACTTTACACCCAAAGCACAAGCAACAAAAGAGAAAATAGATAAATGGGAACTCCTCAAGCTTAGAAGTTTCTGCACCTCAAAGGAATTTCTCAAAAAGGTAAAGAGGCAGCCAACTCAATGGGAAAAAATTTTTGGAAACCATGTATCTGACAAAAGACTGATATCTTGCATATACAAAGAAATCCTACAACTCAATGACAATAGTACAGACAGCCCAATTATAAAATGGGCAAAAGATATGAAAAGACAGTTCTCTGAAGAGGAAATACAAATGACCAAGAAACACATGAAAAAATGTTCAGCTTCACTAGCTATTAGAGAGATGCAAATTAAGACCACAATGAGATACCATCTAACACCGGTTAGAATGGCTGCCATTAAACAAACAGGAAACTACAAATGCTGGAGGGGATGTGGAGAAATTGGAACTCTTATTCATTGTTGGTGGGACTGTATAATGGTTCATCCACTCTGGAAGTCAGTCTGGCAGTTCCTTAGAAAACTAGATATAGAGCTACCATTCGATCCAGCGATTGCACTCCTCGGTATATACCCGGAAGATCGGAAAGCAGTGACACGAACAGATATCTGCACGCCAATGTTCATAGCAGCATTATTCACAATTGCCAAGAGATGGAAACAACCCAAATGTCCTTCAACAGATGAGTGGATAAATAAAATGTGGTATATACACACGATGGAATACTACGCGGCAGTAAGAAGGAACGATCTGGTGAAACATATGACAACATGGATGAACCTTGAAGACATAATGCTGAGCGAAATAAGCCAGGCACAAAAAGAGAAATATTATATGCTACCACTAATGTGAACTTTGAAAAATGTAAAACAAATGGTTTATAATGTAGAATGTAGGGGAACTAGCAGTAGAGAGCAATTAAGGAAGGGGGAACAATAATCCAGGAAGAACAGATAAGCTATTTAACGTTCTGGGGATGCCCAGAAATGACTATGGTCTGTTAATTTCTGATGGTTGTAGTAGGAACAAGTTCACTGAAATGTTGCTATATTATGTAACTTTCTTGGGGTAAAGTAGGAACATGTTGGAAGTTAAGCAGTTATCTTAGGTTAGTTGTCTTTTTCTTACTCCCTTGCTATGGTCTCTTTGAAATGCTCTTTTATTGTATGTTTGTTTTCTTTTTAACTTTTTTTTTCATACAGGTGATTTGAAAAAAGAAGGGAAAGTTAAAAAAAAAAAAAAAAGAAAAAAAGACAAACAAGGGGAAAAAAAAAAAAAAAAAGATGTAGTGCCCCCTTGAGGAGCCTGTGGAGAATGCAGGGGTATTCGCCTACCCCACAACCATGGTTGCTAACATGACCACAGACATAGGGGACTGGTGGTTTGATGGGTTGAGCCCTCTACCATAAGTTTTACCCTTGGGAAGACGGTTGCTGCAAAGGAGAGGCTAGGCCTCCCTGTATTTGTGCCTAAGAGTCTCCTCCTGAATGCCTCTTTGTTGCTCAGATGTGGCCCTCTCTCTCTGGCTAAGCCAACTTGAAAGGTGAAATCACTGCCCTCCCCCCTACGTGGGATCAGACACCCAGGGAAGTGAATCTCCCTGGCAACGTGGAATATGACTCCCAGGGAGGAATGTAGACCTGGCACCGTGGGACGGAGAACATCTTCTTGACCAAAAGGGGGATGTGAAAGGAAATGAAATAAGCTTCAGTGGCAGAGAGATTCCAAAAGGAGCCGAGAGGTCACTCTGGTGGGCACTCTTATGCACACTTTAGACAACCCTTTTTAGGTTCTAAAGAATTGGGGTAGCTGGTGGTGGATACCTGAAACTATCAAACTACAACCCAGAACCCATGAATCTCGAAGACAGTTGTATAAAAATGTAGCTTATGAGGGGTGACAATGGGATTGGGAAAGCCATAAGGACCAAACACCACTTTGTCTAGTTTATGGATGGATGTGTAGAAAAGTAGGGGAGGGAAACAGACAGACAAAGGTACCCAGTGTTCTTTTTTACTTCAATTGCTCTTTTTCACTCTAATTATTATTCTTGTTATTTTTGTGTGTATGCTAATGAAGGTGTCAGGGATTGATTTAGGTGATGAATGTACAACTATGTAATGGTACTGTAAACAATCGAAAGTACAATTTGTTTTGTATGACTGCGTGGTATGTGAATATATCTCAATAAAATGATGATTTAAAAAAAAAAAAAAAAAAAAAAAGTTTTACTTCCAAATTTTCTTACAAGAATTTACAGTTTTTACTCTCACATTTATGCCCATGATCCATTTTGAGTTAATGTTTGTATATAGTGGAAGGAAGAGTCCAGCTTCTTTCTTTTGTATATGGATATCCAGTTGTCCTAGCACTATTTGTTGAAAAGAGAATTCTTCCCTATTGAATTTTCTTGGCACACTTGTAAAAATCAATAGACCATAAATATGATGCTTTATTTCTGAAGTCTCAATTCTATTCCATTGATCCATCTGTCTATCCTTATTCCAGTGCCATACAGTCTTTGTAGAATGTTTTGAAACCAGGAAGTAGGAGTCCTCCAGCGTTGTTCTTTTTTTTTTTTTTTTCAAGATTATTTTAGGTATTCTAACACATGTGCATGTCCAAATAAATTTTAGGATATGCTTGTCAAATTCCACAAAAAAGGAAGCTGAGTTTGCATTGAATCTGTAGACTGATTTGGGGAAAATTGCCATCTTGAGAATATTAGGTCTTCTGATCCATGATTATATGATATCTTTCCATTTACTTAGGTATTCACTAATTTTTTTCACCAACATTTTATAGTTTTCAGACTGCAAATTTTGGAATTAATTTGTTCAGTTTATTTCAAAATATTTTATTCTTTTTAATGCTATTATAAATGAAATTACTTTCTTAATTTCACTTTGAATTGTTCATTCTAGTTTATAGAAAGACAACTGACTTTTTTGCATGTTGTTGATGTATCCTGTAACCTTGCTGAGCTCATTTATTAGCTCTAATAGTTTTCTTGTAGATTTTTTATGATTTTCTGCATACAAGACCATGCCATATGCTAATAGCGTTAGTATTGCCTCTTCTTTTAAAATCCAGATACCTTTGATTTCTTTTTCTTGCCTAATTGCCCTGGCTTGAACCTCCACTACAATGTTTAGTAGAAGGGGCAAGAGCAGACCTCATTGTCTTATTCCTCATCTTAAGTGGAAAACAATTGTCTTTGACTCTTAAGTATGGTATCAAAGTGGGTATGTTGCTGCTGTTGTTGCTGCTGTTTGTTTTTTTGTTTTTGCAGCTTCATGGTTGGTTTTGGCCAAACTTTTTTATTTAGTATTCTGTAGTTGTTTAACACACACTTAAATAGTCTTATTGGGAGAGGGAGAAAAGGCGAAGTTCTTGCAGATTCCTCAGAAAATGTCAGAAAGACAAAATACGGCCAGAACTACACATTTGCTTTTTTGGGTTTACTGGGTGAAGAGCATTTTCCTTACATAAGCATCTGATCTCAGGTTTTTCATACTGAGAACATTGAGAGTTCAGTTTGAAGACATCCTGAAATCCTAAGAGTAGCATTACCCCAACCACCCTCTAATATCTAGCTTGTTTGTATAAGCAGAAAGATTCATCTCTCCATTTTAGATGGCTAGATGTTTGTGGAAGCTCTTAGGAGTGCTTGCCCATTTACTGGGAAAAATCAGATATAAAGTGGCCTTTAGGAACACTTTTACTTGGAAGATTACAACACTAATACACAAGTCAAGTCTCACACATTTAACATTCGCTTGTTGAAAGCAATTTCATAAATCAAATAAAATTAAACATGTTTTACTTTTTGCTCACAAGAACATAAGAATTATGGAGAGGAACTTAACAGGAAATTTAAAAAAAGGTAACACAATTTTTCCTTAGTAGTCCTTGGGTAGTTATAGCAGTTTCCACTTTGTTTCTTTGAACAGGGATTTTGGTCCAAAGTTGTGTTTGATTTTAGTATCTGCTTCTGCCTCCCCCTCTATCAGATCGGCTTCCTCCATGGCCACCACCTCTTGGTTCTCCACAGCTTGAACTGCTGTAGGAATCACGAGGAGGATGCCCCCTTTCCATAGAAGGGGGAAGCCCTCTTTCTTGTCTGCCAACATGATCACGACCACTTGAGTAGAGATCACTTCAGCTGCTTGAGTAACTGTCTCGACTTCCACCATATCTGTCATATGAGCTGCTGTAATCATCATAGCGACTGCTTCCACCATAAGATGGTGGGGCCCTCGTGTAGGTGGAGCATTACGTGAGTTACCGTAACTCTCATATGAATTTCTGTAGGACCCTCCACTCGGATGATCTGAATAGTCTCGATCACGACCATAGCCACCTCTATCACTATAGCCTCTTGATGGATAGTCATCACGTGAACTGGAATGACCATAATCACGGTATGTATAATCTCTTGGTGGTGGTGCATAATCTCTTGCATCGCTAGAACTTGCATAATCTCTGCTTGAATAGCTGTCTTTAGTAGAATATCCATCATCTCTTGGAGACAAAGAAACATCTCTATGAGAGGGCAGGGGTTCCCTTCGTGGTGGCCCTCCATAGCTATCTCTTCCGCATGACATAGGAGCTCTTCCTCCCATTCCACTGCTGCTGTGAACTGGTCCTAAGGGGGCAGATCTTTTGGGAGGAGGATCCCCGCTTCGTGGTCGTGGGCCTCTTTTCACTGGAAGTGGTCCCCTGGAAGAACTCATGTTAAAACTCATAGAATAGCCACCATCATGCGTGTGCCCTCCACGTGAAGGAGGTCCCTTTGTTCCTCCCCTTCCTCCTCTTCCACCTCTAAGACCTCTAGGAGGGCCTCTGCTTCGTGGAGGTAGAGCTGGTCCACGTCTACCACTGTCAAATGATGGTTTAGTGGCTTGTTCCACTTTGATGGCTTTTCCATCTAAAGACTTTCCATTCATGTCTCTGGCTGCATCCTTGGCATCAGCTGGGCTTTCAAAGGTGACAAATGCAAAGCCTCTTGATTTGTTAGTTTCCTGGTCTTTCATCAAGAGTACTTCCACTATTCGTCCATATTTGCCAAATACTGCTTCAAGAGCTTTCTTATTTGTTTCTGTGTTGAGCCCACCAATGAAGAGCTTTCCTGGATGATCTGCTTCAACCAATTTTGCTCCCTGGAAGAGGAGCAAGGTGAGAACAGTTTGAAGCTCCTATGAGCTCGCTGACAGGTGCTTCCTACAGGTTCAGCACGTGTGAGGGCTGCCAGGTTGAGTCTGAGAACAGGAAGGGGAAACCGCTAGCACTTCTGTGCAACCCAAAGTGGGTTTTTGTGTAGATGTTCTATCAATTGGAAAATGTCGCCTTCCATTCCTTGTTTACTGAGGGTTTTTATCATAAAAGGTTGTTGGATTTTGTCAAATCCAAAGCTTTGTCTTCATCTATTGAGATGATCATGTGCATTTTGTCCTTTATTCTATTTATATGATGCATTACATTAATTTTTAATGTGAAGCCAACACAACATTTGTGGATAAAACCTACTTGGTCATGGTACACAATCATTTTAGGTAGTGCTTGAATCAGTTTGCTAGTATTCTGTTGAATACTTTAAATTGTTACATATTTCCCATGAGAACTCTAAGTTGTCAGGGTGGAGAACACTGACTCAGGACAGTGACTCTCAAAATGAGATATGGTAGGGTGAAGATGACAAAGGGAGATATGCATATAGCTTTAAAATGCACATTCAAGAAGCTATTGATTTCATAATGAAAACTCTAGAAAGTCAACCTCAGGAAAATAACTTTGGCTGATGGGTAGAACCAAAGACCAAATACAGATTCATCCTAGGGGTTTTGGAATAAACATGGTTGTGGTTGAAAAACACTGGTTTAGATGTAGAGGAGTGCTGGCACACGAGAACAGTTAGTAAGAAAAACATGTCCAAAAGAATAACTTTTGAGCAAATGTATGAATCCTAAACCAATGTATGAAATCTAAACCAACATCTATTTTAATAAAAGATATTAGTTTATAATTTTCTTTATTTGTGATATCCTTTTCAGGTTTTGGTACCAGAGTTATACTGGCCTCACTTCATAAAATGAGTTCTGTCACTTGACTTTTTGCATGGACTCTCTACAGCCAGAATATGAGTGCTTATGGGCAAGACACAGAATCCAACAAATGTTTGTGTTCTTTATATTAGAGTATAACCCACAGCCTTCAAAATCAGCAACTAAATAAAGGTGTGAAGAACCGAAATAATCTGGCTGTACAGTTGGCCCACTCCATTACATGTTTCTGCCAAATCCTGAGGAATGGCTTACTTTCTGTCTCTCCGATTGTAGTTGACGTCTCACTTCAATGTTTATGAAATAATGAATATCCTTGATTCCAGAACTCTGGTTAAAAATACTGAAGAGTAATAATTTGCTTTCTCTTGATTCAAATTCCAACCCTCCTGGAAATTTCGAAGATTTATAAAAAGGTTTTAAAAATTGGCATATATTTGGGTCTTTTCTGTGATTTTATCTAGAGGAATGAACAAATATTGCAATAAACAAATGTTTATCTATAGAGATTTGTTAAATTAGTTAAGCATCCACATAATAAATGGAACCATGATGCAGCATCACAGAGAATATCATAGAAGAACTTTCTATTTATTCATACAAAATATATACTGAACTCCTATTTTGCTCATACAAATAAAGGTAAATGATGCATAGAGGCTACTTATCCCTATTAGTAACATGAAATAATTGTTATGATATGTTTTTAAAAACAGAAAAATCTACCAAATATACATAATATACAGTTTGATCTAATTGGTTTTAAAATGTATACGTGGAAAGGATGTATATATAAAAAAGGTACGTGTTTGTGTATGCACATATATTCATACATACACACATGTGTTACAGTCTCTGGATGTTGGACTTAAAAGCAATGATTTAATTAATTTTTCATCATTGTTTTTCAAAATTTCTCCAAAGAGACAACTTGTTGTGAAAAGAAAGAGTTATTACAAATAAAGAGGTGGGGGGAATACTCCAACTTTCATAGAGCTATCATTTGAACACAATGCATTCAATAAGATGGCAAAAATAGGATTTTAGGTGGGAGAAAGGAAGAAGAAAGATTTTTTTTTAAGAGTCCATTTTGAGTGCACATTGACTCTTTCTTGCTCCAGGGTGGTTGTGAACCCATTTTTTCAAAGTTTACCAGATTCCAATTCAATATGAACCAAGCAACATTGATTGATCCTGTTTAGTTCCCACACATTGGGCTCTACCAGCTTCTATAAACAGACCCGTGTGCCATCATTTTAGCCATTAAGGTGCTCATGGTTGATTGGGAAAATGTGCGTCTTACAGGTGAATGTGAAAGCTGAAGAGATGCTTGATACCAGAGTTCAGGAAACTACGGCCTATAGGCCAATTTTTGTAAATTATATTTTATTGGAGCAAAGCCATGCTTATTCATTTACATATTGTCTATGGCTGCTTTTATGCTACAGCAGCAGAGTGGTGTAGTTGTGACAGAAGCTGTGTAGCTTACATAGCCTAAAAAAGTTACTGACTGGCCCTTTATAAAACAATTTTCCAACCTCTGCCCAAGGAGCTATACTCCTTCTTCATTAGCCATCTGAAGGAATAAAGAAGCCAGACCCTCCCTTTGGACATCAGATTGGTCTAGTAAGGGTCACTAAACAAGTACAACCAATGCAATATGAGAACGAGTCTCAAGTCAACTAAGCTAATGATTTACAAAGTTCAGAACCACTTAGAAATTCATCAGGAAAGATTTTCTGGAGAAGGTGAGTTCCAAGACCAGTCCTGAAGATAAGGAAAGGACACTGTTCAGTAAAGACAAGGATCCTCCTTGGTAGAAAGAAAGATTCAGATAAAAGTACAGATGTAGAGATTAACCGACATACTACTTAAATCTTACTTGGATCAAGAAAATATGATGTGAGCATTATGCACACTTCATTGTGCACTGGCAGAGAAGTACTGTTCCACACAGTCCTTCAGGGATCCAGGCTCCTTTCACCTTGAGGCTCTGTCTCCCCCAAGACCTCAGCATCCTGTTCATTCAGCTGGCAGAAGGGGAAAGGGTGCAAGTACACTCCTGGGAACAAGATCCATTACATCCACTCACAATACATTAGCGGCAGCTGCAGCCCAAGGTCACATCTGATTGCAAGGGGGCTAGAAAATGTTGTCTAGAACTCTGCCATATACTCACATACCCTGACTGCTTGTCAGTCCCATTCTGAAGGTATTAGATGCAAATGAAGTCTACATTTTTAGAAATCCTCTATAATTATTCTCATCCACAGTGACTTTTCTCTTCTTTACTATAAATTTATGTGGGTACCTTATAAAAAACAGTGACAAAAGCTGTTTCTATATACCAGGTAAGTGAGATAAATCAGCAAAAATTAGGATTCTTTGTTGTGTTTCAGACAAACTTTTTGACAGTTCTCTTCAAGTAATAGATATAACAACCTCATCCTCCCAAATTTTCCCAAGCAATTCTAGAAGGGAATAGTGGAATTCAAAGAGAGTTTTGGAGATTGAGTTATGTCCCCCACAAAAAGCATGTTTAGATCTTAACCCCTGGTCCTGTAGGTGGTGAACCCATTTGCAAACCCGTTTGAAGATGTAAGGTGAGCCCAAACTGAATGAGGGTGGGCTTTAATCAAATATGACTGAAGTCCTTATGAGCAAAGGAAATTGAAAACGGAAGTAAAGGCCACTGGGAGAAGCTGGAAGTCAGTTGGAAGACAGAAGAGAAAGGAGAAGACATTGCCATGTGACAGGAAAGACAAAGATTGCTGACCAGAGAGAACGATACAGATCCCAGGAGGAAATGCTCCTTCATGACTCTGAAACCATAAGACAATAAATAACTACTGTTTAAGCCAACCCATTGTGTGGTATTTGTTACGGCATCTGGGAAATTAAGATGGAGAGCTAACTGCTCTGCCTAAAAATGTAACAGGGATTTGAAATTTGTTAACTGTATCTCATGAGACACAGGAGAAGAGGATCATAGAAAAAGTGAGAAGCAGTAAGACACAAGAGGAAAAGAGGCTCAGCCACCTTGGCTGGTCAGGGGCCCATTGAAGGGCTTCAGCCTATAGTAATTCTCTTTGTCAGGGAAAGACATAAATTTCAAGAAAATGTGTTGTTTGACATTGATCTTCATGTGGTTTTCTGCCCTGCAATGCAATTACCTCTCAGAACCTCAAATTTTTCAATAAATACCTACCATATGTGATAGGGTGAATAATGTACCCTGGTGGGGGGGGGGTGGACATGTTCTTAATCTTAATCCATTCCTATGGGTGTAATTCCATTGTAAGAAAGATTTATGAAGAGAAAGCTACATGAAGGAGCAGCTTCTGGAAGTCAACAGAAACCAGAAGAGAAAGGAGAGGACATCGCCATGTGACAGGAAAGCCAAGGAACCCAAGGATTGGCAGCTAGCCAGAACATTACCCACCCCAGAAGGAAGCAAGCCTTCCAGTCTCCAAAACCATGAGTCAATAAATTCCTGTGGTGAAGCCAAGCCATTGTGTGGTATTCATCTTAGCAGGGAGAGAACTAAGATACCATATAAACACTTTTTGTGAGTGGAATTTTCCAGAAATTAACAAAGAAAAAGTTGCCTAATGTGGAGCAAGTCAAGACTCAGGAGATGAGGCAGAGTCAGGAGAAGGCAACAGTAGAGATGCAGGCAGCTGCAGAAAGGCTTGATACAAGGAAAAACAAACCCTTCCCCCTGCTTTCTTACTTTTTTTCAGAAACATTGGAGAAGACACAGAAGACTTCCCATAGTACATACCCTCAAGTTTCAAATTTTTTACCTGGATCTTGAAGAAAAGTGCAATCTCAGAATGTAGAGGACTTGGGACAAAGGGTTTCCATGTGACTTCCCCTACATACCAAATGGTCTCTGGATCCATGGGGCCATATGTGATGACTTGTAGTTGATCATATCTCTAGCCAAGTCCTGGGCACAGAGCATGTTGTAAGTGCTTCCCATTATTACTCCATGATGTTGCCATGAAAACTGATAGCTTGCCATAGTGTACCCACAGTTCTGAGAGGACTCTACCTGGTGATCAGAAAGTAGGGATCTGCCTCTTTGGCCCTGCTGACCTCTTGTACTCGAAGCGGGAGGCAGCCACGTCACTGATGTAACCCACGGGCAAGGCCCATAGGCCAAACCTGTGAGATGACCATGAGCTCTTCTGACAGGGGATGTGAGGGCTGATGAGAATCTAGTACAGAAAAGAGGTCAGCCCTATACTTCCTTTTTTCAAACAGAGTATCTTAGTTTTCCAGGGATGCTATGACAAATACCACACAGTGGGTTGGCTTGAACACTAGAAATTTATTGTCTCACAGTTTTGGAGACTTGAAGTCCAAAATCAAGGTCTCAAACACCTATGCTTTCTCCTAGAGTCTGTAATGTTCTGGTGCTGGCGTGCCACAACCTTTGGCACTCCTTGGCTTGTATCTCTGCCTCCATCTCACAGTGATCTGTCTCTCTGGTATTCTCTTTTGGCTTTCTCTGACTGACTGTGTTCAAATTTCCTCCATCTTATAAGGATACTGGTCATGTGGATTAAGGCCACTCTGATTCAATTTGGCCTTATCTAAGTAGGATTTTAGAAGATCCTGTTCACAAACAAGTACATACCTTAAGTAATAATAACATCTTCAAAGGTCCTATTTACAAATGGGTTCTCACACACAGAACACAGATTAAGACCTGAACGTGTCTTTATGGGGACACAATTCACTCCCCACCAGAGAGCACAATTATGACTGAGAACATCAGGGACATACTCAGATCCAGAAATACCAATTTAGTTCTCTGGGAATAAAGAAGATACCTTGAATGATCCATATCAAAGATGATTCAAGTTATAACAATAGTTAAAAACATCAAAATTCTCTTAAAACTCACCAAAAACTAACTCTGTTTAGAATGTGAATCTAATTTTCCTTCACTGATTCTGAAAATTTTCTAGACTCTTACAGTATCTCTAGGTCATCATTATATATTAAACTATAAAAATTTTGTTATTATTAGGTAATCATAAGCACCATTGTTCAGGATTTATTTGCCAGGGACCATGCTGAATGCTTTAGATTTGTTGCCTTATTTAATGAATACACCAAGTTTTGAGTTAGAAATTATCATCCCCATATTTCAGAGAAATGACTGAGGCTTAGAGGTAAAGTGAGGCTAAGCTAGGATTTGTCCTAATGTCTGTTGATTCCAAAGCCACTTCTTTTATCTAATCTACAGGCTCTCAGGAAAGGCATCAGCCCCAGCTCACAAGAATCTCAGAGGACATTCACAGAGACAAGATTCACATAGAATCCAATATCATGGAGTCAGTGGTGCATCACGTGGCATTACTGGAATCATAATTTTTGAAAGAAAAGAGAAATAAGTTAGCTGAAAGAGTGCAGAAAAGCTTGATGGAGAAGGAAAGACATGGTGGTCACTGAGAGTTGGCTGGATTTTCTGTTTAATGAATGTATGATGAGGATTTTCTTCAGGGCCCTCCTTTATAGAATGCTTTCTAATGATCCACTATTTAATTAATTCTCATGAAAGCCCTATGATATGGGCAGACCAGATTTTATGATCTTAGTGTTATCAATAAAAGGTCTAAGGCCAGAAAAGGACAATAATAGCTCTTGTTTCCCTTATGACATATGCAGTCAGAGCATGGAAAGAAGACATGGGTCTTCAGAGTCATCCTAACACCACCTCCTAACCCCCAAGTGCTCACTCATCCACACTCGGGAGCAAATATACACACACAGATTCTCATGCACAGGGTCTCAGACCAGCAGCTGCACAGAAAGTCCCAGATTTCAGTTCTAGACTCTTCCACAAGGCTTTGGCAGACACATACAATATCCCAGCAGGCATATTATCCCCAGTTGCTGCTGTGCATTTAAAGTCCACATTTTTAATCTTTTCATTTATAAAAATTACAGTACTAGTGTCATTGGCGATGAAAGGGCAAATGTGATCGCAGCTGCTAATTAGGGAACAATTAATAATTCAAAATGGCAATAAAGCTGTTTTATGGGCAGGAGCTATCCTGGAAATGATTTCTGAGCCTGAGACTACCCTCCTAAAGGGGATGTCTTCAAAGGAACAAAGATCACTGTCATGTCCAAGGGCCTGGAAGACTCTTCTTGAGAAATTTCCAAGCATGAACTGAACGGTCACTTAGCAGTTGATAGACGGTTAATTTCATTGACCTTGTTATTATTTCATGGAGTGCCTGAAACTGGCTCTGCAGTAGCTTTGTATCTTTAATGGTGGTGCTCTATCTTCAAAAATCTGTATGTATCTGTTTTTAGGATCAGAACCATTTGGCAGGAGATTTTCTTGAGCATCTTCTCACATCAGTTACTTGTGGGAGAGTGGATTGGATTTCATATCATCAGTTTTCCAAAACTCTAAAATTAGAAAATACTCTCATCCCAGATACTTCATTCCAAATTAAAATATAATTCTCATTTGCTGGTTGATCTAATAAAGAGAGAAAGTAGGTGTGGTGCCTTTAAAGAGACAGGGCATAATTCAGAGTAATGTTTCTTCAAAACACTTTCATTTCCATTGCTGCATTCAATTCCCTGGGTCCCCTTGAAAGGTTGGGAGGATGGACATGATTACTCTCAGTTGGTGAGTGGTGGGCCTGGGACTCAAACATGCTCAGTTTATTCAGGGTCAAATTTAGAGCAAAGAGTAAAGCTGGACTAGAACTCGGTTTGTATCTCTTGATCAAGTATTCTTTCTTCTTCTCCAGTCTCTACACATGAACTTCCTTTCACTTGTAAGCCACTACTTTGGGAGTTTGGGAGAGAAGTTGCCAAGTTTCCATGGCTGGCCGCTTCTTCACCAACACTTTCCTTTTGCCTTAACATCATTCTTTACAGACTTTGAAACATTTACTATGCTAAGAAAAAGGTATGTAGTGAAGAGGACAGATAAGGGCTATGGTGCCCTCCAACCCCCCAAATTTCAGATCCCAAGTGTACTTGAGCTTTTCCATATCCCCCTCTACAGGGCAGGAGCCAACATTAGTCAACAGTGAAGGGGATAAGTTACTCCATTTTCAGAAGTTTTTGCCTTATAAAGCCAACTCCTCATTTAGGAAGGAAAGACTATTTCTTAAAGAACAAGGGCATACAAGTCAATATATTGTTTGGGGCTATGTGTTAGGAGTGAGGAGTTTGCCTGGAGAATATTTCCTAAAATTACGCTATAGATGAGGAAATTCAAGTTTAAAGAGTATAAATGACTTGCCCATGGTTTATAGAAATGATGGTTGTAAGAGTGAATTTAGAGGATAAAGGTAAGGAAAGGTGTACACCTAGGTGGAGCAGATACTGTAGGATCCCTACCCAACATCCATTTCCACTCTTTTCCTTTTTTTAAGCAGCTCCACAATTTTTTCCAGACAAGTATCCTTCTCCCTGGAGTTTCAAGGGGACTGGCTCTATCCTTAATCCTGTTGAATCTGATCTAATAGCGGTTCCCCTGGTATTAACTGGTTTAGGATTTGGCATATGATACAATTCTGTCTGATGGTATTTGTGGGGAAGTCTCCTTGGGTCAGTTAGTTGGGAAAAGAAGATAACAGGAAGAGATGATGTTCCGGTTTTCTAAAGCTGCCGTTATGCAAAACACCAGAACTGGATTGGCTTTTATAAAGGGGGTTTATTTGGTTACAAAGCTACAGTCTTAAGGCCATAAAGTGTCCAAAGTAAGGCATAAAAAATAGGATACCTTCACTGGAGGATGTCTGATGGCGTCCAAAAACCTCTGTTAGCTGGGAAGGCATGTGGCTAGTGTCTGCTTGCTCCCAGGTGGCATTTCAAAATGGCATTCTCCAAAATGTCAATGTCAGCTTCCAACAGTCGTCTTCAAAATGTGTCTCTCAGCTGCAGCTGCTCTGAAGTCCTTCTGTTTGTGAGCCCCTTTGTAAGACCCCAGTGAACTAATTAAGGCCCATGCTGAACAGGTGAGGCCACACCTCCATGGAAACATTCAATCAGAGGTCACACCCTAACCAGAGGTGTCACTTACAGTTGGGTGGGTCACATCTCCTTGGAAACAACCAAATCCAAAGGTTTCAACCTAACCAGCACTAGTACATCTGCCTCCACAAGACTGCATCAGAGGACATGGCTTTTTGTGGGAGGCATGGTATATACAAACCAGCACAGATGATTTTTCCTTTTCTCTGGTAATTGATCAATGTCTGGAACAATGGCAATCTTCTTACTAAGAGCCAGAAGAAGAAAACCAACATTTTAGAAGGGCAGAGCCCTGAGAATCATTGAGAAGAGCAATCCAAGCCTTGATCAGTGTGTACCTGACTACATCCTTTTAGATTTCTCATTACATGAGATAGAAGATTTCTTATTGTTTAACCCAGTTGAGTCTGTGCTTTCAGTTACTGCCAGTGATGACATCTTAGAAAGCACCTCGTCAATCAAAGGGAGCATACACTTCCCCCAGAGAACTTCAGGAGACAGCACAAGAAGAAACCACACTTACATTTGTGAATGAAGATACAACCTGAGATCGAGATGTTAGCAGCCAGAGAACAGATCCAAGCTCAGCAGAGACTGACATTGCCAGTAAAATGGAGCTACTTAAATACTCCAGCCTTCAATAAATCTAAAATTCCCAGCTTTCTGAAGCTGCTTTTCAAAGCTATCTTCTGAAATAAGGATGGGTCTCATTTTTACTGGAAAGATTAAGATAAGAGATAAGTTCCAAACCTCATAAGATCTCTCTGGGGTAAAGAGACCCAGGAGAGATAGGGCCTCAAAGTGGAGGGGCACTGTATTTGAGAAGTAGGAATGCTTGTATCATTGGAAAACAACATCAAGGTTGATTTCCCCCAAAGCTTCCTCAAGCTTAGATGTTACAGGCAATGGAATTACATTTTCAAACCATTTTAAAGATTTGTTCTTTTGGAACAATTGTCAAATTCAGACTGCCTGAAAGCAAAAAGAGAGGCAACAAACTGTTTTTACAGAGATACTGAGAGTACATACAGGAATAAAAATATCCTTAGCCTCACTGCTTGCTTCAAAAAGCATTTTAGAATGTGTGTGCTGCTGCTGCTATAGGCCCTGTACTCTGAAAATTAAGGTAACTAAGTCTCTTTCTTCAAGGGGCTTATAATACAAGATAGTCACTGTCCCAGGTAAAATCTATCAGGAAAAAAAGCTACTGAATACAATGTCCCCAGTACATCATGAAATGACAGCAATGGAGCAATGCTTGTCCGGCACATTCTGTGGCCAGATCACCACTTGGGTGAGTAGTTACAGCAGCAGCATCTTCCCCAGGGACTGGGCTCTGAATCCTAGATCACCTCTTATGATCTCTCCCTGCACCTTGTATTGCTCTCATCAGAGCACTTAACACATTATGGGATCATTGGGTTGTCTGTAGGCACTCAGTAAAGTGTCCTTAAGTGTCCCACGTTGGAGGGTGGGTGTTTCTTTTTATTCTACCCTTTGATCACCATATTTTTGTGAAAGGTGATAGGGGGTCAATATGTGCCTGTGAAGAGGAGTCAATCTAAAAGGGACTTCAGTTAGTATTTACTAGAAGGGGACATTTGTGATAGATAAACCTAATAAAGTTATTAGATTATTGTAAATACCACACATAAGAACTTGGCTATGTCGACATTTATTCATTCCCTCATTTATTCATTAGGTCAACATTTATTGAGCATGTACAATGCAACCCTGCCTTTATGGATTGCACAATCTAGCAACGTCTGCCTTGATATTGAGCAACTTACAATAAAGGTGATGAGTGACACAAAAAGGAAATAACAACCAAATTGCTAAAGGAATATCATATTCATGGATGCAGAACATTGTATTAGTAGATAAACAAGAAAAAATAGTGTACCAGAGATCTGAAGAAAGGAGAAGGGGATTGGAACAAAATCAAAATTTAAAAAGTAACAACAGGTTCCATACATTTTGGGAGGCAGTAAAGCCTACTTGGAATGATTTTATTTTTTAAAATTTAGGAAATTGGCAGAGGATCAGTCCAAAGAAGATGGGAAATTCCCAGAAGTTACTTTTCAGGCAAACTTAGGTTCTTTCCTACATTTGCTTCCCCCTTCATATTCAGGAAAGGTTACAAAGGTATATTTCCAGGACCTTTTATATACTTGTCCTTCTTGGACCTGGGGGATGGGCTGGTCATCCTGCCCACAGGCTAAGGTCATCGTGGAAGGGGAGCTGGCCTTGAAAAGGAAACAGCATCCACCCAGGTGACCTGGGCTCCCATCTGTCTCTGAAACATGTTAACTGTGTAATCTCAAGCCCTCTCTTCTCTGCATATTGGTTTTCTTGTCTATGACATAGATATAATAGATACAATAACACCTGTTTTGCCTTTCTTCCCAGGGGATTCTGCATGTCTCATATATTTAGGTCAAGACTCAGTCTGAAGAGGAAATGAAACTTGACTACCTTCTCTAGTCTGTCCCTGATACATAAGATTCTGGCATTTCCGTAGACATACCCTAACAAATAAAATATGTTGGTAAAACTTAAAAAAATTAGTCTAATGTCAAGGCTTGTTATTTTTGGTGCTTCCCTATAAATGCCCTTGGACAGGCAAGAGTGATTCTAAATCTTATCTGAGTATGGTTTTGCCTGAACTGTAGACTTCAAAATTAAATCATTTACCATAACCTTTAGATCCAAGAAGCATAAAGATTGAAGTTCTCAGGATTTGGAGGCAACTTGACAATTCCTATGAGCCCAAGAATAAGGGATCCAGCAACCTCCCTGCTCTGTGAATATTGGCCCTTCCCCTCATCCCCATCACCAAGCCTTATGCTGTTGAAAAATCAAAGAAGATTTTGATTTCATTAAATACCCAATATACTTAAGTCCATACAATTTTATTTTTATAGCTTTAACAAAGAGTTCTGCTCTTTACTTGGAGCTGCTTCTCAATGGCACCAGGTCTCTAAAGCATGGGAATGGTTTTGCAAACAGGAGAAGAAAGTTGAAGGGATTAAAATTGTCAAGTGGTTAAGAGAATTAGTAGCCGATTGCCTAAGTTCAAAACTACCTCTTCTTGCTAGATGCACAACTTTGGGGATCAGACAACCTCTTCATGCTTCAGTTGCTTCTTCTGTTAGATGGGTTTAACAGTTTCTATATCTGAGATGATTGTAAGTATTGAATGGGAAAAGCCTTAGAAAATATTTATCACAATGCCTAGGATGTATTATACACTTAATAAATAGTAGCTCTTGTGACATTTATCATCATGATGAGGATGATGATCCCAGAGAGAGTCCTATCAGGCACCCACAAGGAAAGTTGTGGCTGGAGTATGGTATGTTTGGAAGCTGGTAGAGAGAGAAAAGATTGAAGCATTGGATTAGAGGTCAGGTAACAAAGTGCCTGAATGTCCAGTTAAGGAGTTGGGGTTTCAAGCAAGAGGAAGCTTTGTACCCTTCACTTGAATACATTAGCTCCATTCCAGGAGCTGACAACTTAAATTGACATCATACTTATAATCTCAGACCTAGGAAAACGTATGTGGATATTTATCTGCCTACTATATATAACTTGACTGTGGGAGGGAATGATGCAGAATGCAAATTACTTGTCTAAATGTGAGCAGGTGGCAGAGGAAAGAAAGTTGTGGGTAGAAGTGGTCATTGATGAGCAGCGCTGACCCTGGGAAACTTGAACTCAGGCCATAATTTACGCCACTGCTAAGAGCTTTTCTCCTTATTTCTGGTGGAATGCCAAGCACCTGTCCTGATTGCTGTTCTCCCAGAGACTGGGTCTCAGCTATCCCTGCTAAATGCAGTGCACTTGGTTGATGATAACCTAAAGAATTTCTCTAACCAAAGTCTCTGTGTTCTAACAAGAAACTCTTAGAGATCCCAAAGTCTTGACCAAAGAAAGTAATATCTAATTGAGACAGGGGAGGTATTTTAGCTGGGCTGCCTTCCGAATTCTCCTCTAGTGGGTCCACAAGTATGGCTACCTGCTTTTCCTACCTTTCAGAGCCACTTGGCCACACACATCACTCTTCTGTTAGTGCTTCCATTCTAGAAAAGTGAGTCCTCTTGCCAGGATTGTATGTGGTACCTCCAAGGCCAGAAAATATGACACACTCCAGCTTCAGGAAACACTAGCCAGAGGCCTGTGTATGCGTCAGCTTATTCTTCTATTGGATTAAACAAAACAATTTCCTGCGTGTAGATTCCATGTTAATTAAGCTATCGATTGTGGCAGTAGTGTCATTGTCCCATGCTTTGTGAATTTTCATATCCATCTGCATGAGTTCTCTTGGCACTAATCCCAACCTGTGTGTGAAGCAGATCAAGGTCCTATCAGCTGTCTATGCTGAGCCAGGAGAAAATGAAAATCAAGAGAGGCCAAGGTCAGGTGGAAAGAAGGGCAAAGGAAGGAATTTAAAACACAGATTGGAAACAGGGTCATGTATGTTGTCAGCAGAGCCAGAGGCAAAACAGGACCATGGGCAAAACAGGCTCAAGAATTGGAATCTGTGAGAGAAACTGAGTGTTTGGAGGAAGGCAAGGTGGAGGGTGGATGGAGGACAGTGTGGAAGTGGCAGTCCCAGACAGAAGAACCCATGGGACTCAGCACCACAGGGTCTCTGGGACGGTTCTGGGTCTGATCCTCTCTCCTCCACAGTCTGGAACGTGCAACTCTCAAGTCTCCATGTTGAGCCACCAGAGAGCCACAGATGGGGAGCCCCGAGCTGAGCCTCAAGAGATTTTGACCTATTCAGGAAGATAAGAGAGATTTTTTCCAGAAAAGCAATAAGCTGGGTTATAGGAATGGTGTATGTGTGTTTGTGTGTGTATTTCTGTGGGGGGCAGAGAGAGAGCACATGCAGAGGGGGAGAATTTGAAGCAAAGGAAAAATCACACAAAGGATCAGTAACATGAGGAGAAGGGTATATTAAGGAAATGAAGGAATGCCAACAGGCCCATAGTGCAGCGAATGAAGAGAATGGTATGAAATGAGGCTGGAGAGATGAGGCCAGAAGAAGTAGGTTGAAAGTCCATGTCAGGGACATTGAATGGCTTTAAGCAGGGAGTATAGGGATCCAATTTTTAGATCAATTGGTGGGAGTGAGGAGGTGGGGCAAGTCAGAGACCATAGGAACCCACCACAACATGCAGGCAAGAGATGGTCACAGCTTGACCTGGGACAATGGCCACAAAGATGAAGACCTTTGCAAGAAGTAAAATCGATAGGACTTGGTGATGAATGAGTTAGGAGAGGGAGGAAGGTATCATAGACGACTCTATAGTTTCTTTCTTGCATACTTGCACGACTGGAGCTAATGTTCCCTGACGTAAAGAAGCTAGAAGAGAGCCTGCTTTAAGGTATAAGTCATGAGTTGGGTTTTGGGCATACTGGTTGTGAGGTGCCTTTGAGATTCCCAAGAGAAGATGTTGAAGCAGCTGGATATATAATTCTGGAACTCAGAGGGCTATAGGTACAGAGTATTTGGAAGACTTTCACACAGAGGAGCTGTCTGAAGCCATGAGTATAGGTAAGACTATATAGAGGGAGAGAAAAGGACAAGGAGAGAAGATGCTCTAGGTCCAAACCTTGAGAAACTGCAACATCTAGAGATGGAGAGAAAAGGATGGCAAAGAACACTAAGAAAGACTAACTAGATATGTATAAAGAAACCAAGGAGATTATTATTACAGAATCGAAAAGAGGAGTGTTTCAAAGGGGAGTGAAGAAGGGTGTTGAATGCTGCCAAGAGGTCAAGAGAGATGAGGATTGAGAAATTTGCAGTAGAATCAGGCACCATAGCAAGAACATAGGGACAATAAGCAAATTCCCAGAACCACCATCATAGGGGCAATTACCAAATTGCTAGAACCACCATGATAGGGGCAATATCCAAATTGCTGTGTGTTGTTATAGTAGCATGCCACGCACACTCTACACATGCAATGGAGACAGTTGTCCTTATCAAAGCCTCTGGCTCAAATCCAGTGAAGAGTCAAAGTAAAGAGAATTTTTAAAATGGCAGTTCTTAATAGGAGTTTAAAAAATTATTTTTTGATGTGTGTTGCCACGTTTGATATTTACAATAAGCCCAAAAGTTCACACATGTGTGATTTCCATTTTATAGACAATGGAACTGTGACCAGAAAGATTAAGTGACATGTACAATGCCATACCACACATAGGTCCAGGAACAAATCTGAAATTCACATATCCTGATTCTAACTTCAGTTCAGCAGGAAGAGAGAGAAAGCTGCCTCAGGCTGCCTGATTTACAACTTGAAGAGAAATCTGTGATGAGGAAAATAAAACAGTGACACTCAAGCTTCTACCTGCGGGATTTCTGGTTTGGAAGACTGCACTCAAAATCATGCAGGTTGACTTTGCAGGCTCTGGAAAGAACTTCTGCTTCGAATAAAATGTTTATTATCAACTCTATGTCATTTGTCACTCTTTCTCCAAGGGCCATGGGAGTCTGCAGATAGTCTTGCTTCATTCTGCTCAGCACTCTTCTAAAGTCAGTGCTCCATTCTAAGCATTATATTTTACTGGTGATATGGATAAACTAGAGGGTAAATAGAGGACAATGACAGGGATGGGGAGAGTGGTCATTTACAGAGGAAAAGACCCAGAGGTACCATAACTGTTGTTCTCAATATCTAAATGACCCTCTGTCTACCATGAGTAGATTCTCATAGAAAGATATTTCAGTGCAAGCTTATTTCTATTTATAAAACAAAGAAAGAAAATCATTTTGTAGCCAAGCATTACTTAATGATGGCATATGATGACTTTGGAGACCAAGCCCTCCGCATCAGAATGCACATATTCAGAAATGAATGCACATATTCATCACCTACTCTATGGGCCACAGAAGCTATTCATCCCAGACACTTGGCTCGAGCAGTGAACTAAGATTAGGAGAAACAAGGATACCCAGAAGCCATGCAAGGCTGAACTCTACAACGGAGTCATCACCCCAAATATGAAGAAAGTACTAGCTAAAGGACAGCATTGGATAAAAGGAAAAGGAACAGATGAGAACAGAACCTAGAGATCTAGTGGAAAAGGGATTCTAGAATTAATAAATGCAATTTCTTAAAATTTCAACAAATGGGTTGCATGATTACTATTGTAAAAATGCCTACCATACACAGTGAGTGTGTTAACTGCCATATATTTAATTGTCTTTATTCCTCATAACAACCCTAGAAAAGTAGCTCTGAGAAATTCCACAGATGAGGATTCGTCACACAACTGATGCGTGGCTGAATCAGGATTCCAGCTCATGAATTCCTGTCTTTGAAGCCTGTGCTTATTGCCTCTACTGAGAAAGGAAGTGGGGATATACTAAGGAACAGGACTCAGTCCTTAGAGTGTTTACAGTGTAGAAAGAATATAAAATAAGCAGGCACTTAAAATCCACTGTGATCAGAATAATTAGTTGCCGGGGAACATTTCTCAGGACCCTGAGATTTTCTCACCCCTGTCTCTGATGGCACCACCCTCTGAACTTTGCCAGTCTGAATGGGAGGCACATGGGCAGGCAGATGAGATGTGTTGATAAAGAGTGCCAGCTCTGGAGTTACCCAGGCCTGGGTTTAAATTCCAATGCCTCCACTTGGGCATTAGGGAACAATTCTCCATGGATCTCTTGTGTTTCTGCAGGTTTGGGGAACAACCACTTTTGTTCCAGATCTCTTTTCAAGGATGGTAATATAACAACCAGCCTTAGAAGATATAGTATCTCCCTTCAGAGTAAAGGTCTTGTAAGCTCACTGCCTAGTGTAATATAGTGTCTGCCTTTAGAGCACAAGGCAGATATGCTTTCTGCCCATTTTGAAATATTGGGGTTCCTGATGCTTAGGTTTCCTCTCCTATAATTCAACCCAGTGAGTGTGTTAAGTATCACCTGGCCCTTTTTGGTAGTCCAGTGGGAATCAGGTTTGGGGGAAGTGATGAAAATGCTGATATTCCGCTATTGCTATCACTGTTAATAATAAACTGTCCTTTTTCTCTGACCCGGGAATATCATGTCTTCTATCTGCATCCACAAAACTCTTGTAGGCTTGTTAGCTTGCAGGTAAAATATAATCTCAGACTCTTCACGTTTCTTGATGCTCACTAAGCCAGAGAATTTGGGACAATTATTTAACCTCTGTATGTCTGTCTTTTTAGTCATAAAGTAGGGGAAAATAAGTGCCCCCAATATCACAAAGTTTAAATGCAGCAACTTATGTATAGCACTTCATCCAATGTGTGGCACAGTCTGTCAGTAGTAGCTAATACTTATGTGGGAGCACTTGGCTATGATGGAAAGTGCAGAGATGCTGAGGTCAACTTAAGCTTTTACTGATGACATAGACAGATTTCTTTCATATCAGAGATTGAAATAGATTTTGAATAAGATGCTAGCTCCAATGGACCACCATTGGCTGCCAGGGTTGCTGTGATGAGAAAGATTCTGAAACCACATCTAGGCTAAGTAAGAAAGATTTCTGTGATAGACTAGACATGCCTGCTGTGGATTCTGACAAGGAGAGGGTTACATTATGCATATTTGCTTCCTGGGACAAGATGTTGTTTAATGTCTCTTCCACCTCTGTATTTGATTCTGTGTCACAGATAGAAGACATCAAATGCAAGTTATACTGGAAAAAGAAATACAATAATTTAGTCACCTCATTTAATTACCTAGGGGTACATTTACAATTAGTCTATCTTGAAGATTTTATCAAGATGATGCAGTACTTACAATTAGACATGCTGTGGGTAATTTATTAAGATTGGTTTATAGTGATTCTGGTGCTAGCAGTCGCAAATGCCTCCCTGATTACAGAGCCTCTCATGTTGGGTATTCGCGGGATACAGATTGGAAATCTACATCCATTCTACCTTGGGAGCTGAGTATTCATCACGTGCCTGGAGATAAGTCTGCAAGAACACCTGCAGGTCCTTCTTCTGTGGCTGCAAATATCCTTATGGAGAGAAATTTGGCAGTATGTATCCTAAAAATGTTCATTACCTTAGACCCAATAACTCTATGTCTAGGAATTTATCCCCAGGAAATAATTGCAGATGTGCACATTGATTTATGTACAAAGTTGTTCATTATGGTACATTTATTTAAAAAAAAAACTTATATTCATGAAACTGAAAATAGAATAAATGATGATAAGCCAGAATGACTTAGTCATTAAAATTATTTATTAGAATATATTTTATGATACAGGTATTCTCCAAATGTAATATTAATGGAGGAAAATGGGATATATATACTCATAATTGTTAAAAGAAATAAATCTTTAAATATAAAAAGTATATAATATCTATAAATGAGATGTGTGTTGGGGATGATGTCTCACTTTCTTTTTTGTACTTCTGGCATGGAAAGTGTCTAGTATACAGGGAAACTGTAGGTTGGACTCTGTTTTAGAAGGAACTGGCCAAGTACTATACTTGGGAGCAGCAGTGCTGATCGAAGGTGTGCTGTTTCCTGTGCCCCACATTCTTTCAACTTCCAGAAATAGCACATTGGGTTCCCTGTCAAGAATGCACCTCCCCCACTATGTGCAGTCCTGAGAGGACAATTGATCAAAGAGGTGCTCTCTCCTTCCTGGCCAGGGTGGCATGTACATGGCCAGGTCTAGAGTTATTAGACTTTTTTTCAGGGATTCGGACTGGGGACACAGGAATGAAAATTGTTAACATTGATCCAAGTCCAATAACAGTGGCATGAAAAGAATGGTCTCATTCTTTTTTCCTGCCAAGAACCTGGTTGTTCTTCTGTCCTAATTTTTCTGAACTTGACTCTTCAGGTTTTCCTTTCATTCTTGACCTACCCTTTAACCTCTGATAAGTAAGTGTTTGTTCAAGTTTACCAGAATTGGCTTGTGGCTGTTATAAGCAAAGAGCCATAATTAATACAACAGAACATCTTGTGTGCTATTTATGTGGTTGGGATCCCGGCTCCAAGACCAGTGGGGCACCTGTTCACGACTCAGGCTGTGACTTCTTTTGCCTCTGAGTTTCTGAACTCTGTCTTCATTTCTTGTTGCAAGTTGCCAATCCTAGGACCCTGCTTTTGAAACTCAGTTTTCCCTCTGCTCATTGTGTGGCAGACACACTGCCCAGAGGGGCGAGTCCTTGCCCAGTGAATTGCCAAAGAATCAGCTCTGCAAGCTTTCTGTGTAGCTGCCTCCCAGATATTCCTGCCCTGATTACCTGCGGTGGGTAGAAGTATCCTCTGAATGCAAGGGACTGATGTTTCTGGAATACATTTTTTATTCTGATGCAAGAATCATTTGACTCTCATGTAAAATAAATGGATTTTTTTTTCCCTAGTGGCAATTCTTGCTCCAATGGTTGGCAGTTTCTATTCACATGGCTTAAATTCAGTGTTATTACAATCTCTACATACCTGTGAAAAGTGCCAGCTTGGCTTTATGATTTTTTTTTGGAAAAGTTTGGCACAATAGGCTTTAAATTATACAAGAGCAAACTGAAACACAACAGACTCCTACCAAATGGGTTTGTTAACGAGTTAACTCAATACTCCCCCAAATGCTTCTACCAGGCATGCTTTCCTTCTTACTCTTCCTATCCATTTCTCCTTTAAAACTCAGCTCCAAGTCAACCCCTCCACTTAAACCTGACCTAGCCTAATGTAAAAAAAAAAAATCAATTTTCTACCTGCTAGAACTAGGCTACATATTTGCTCAGTCTCCAAAAGCTATGTGATTTTTATCAAGTCACTTAACCTTTCTGAGAATCAGTTTCTCAGCTATTTTAGACACACACACACACCAGGACTTATGTATGTTTTTCTGAGGATTAAATAAGGTAATATACATAAAGTGCCTAGTATATGGGAAGATATATATTAAAGTTTAAATATACTGTGTCTGTCTTATTTTTACCTTTCCATGTTTTCCTCCATGTTCCCTTATAATTTATGCACTTTGTTCTAATTGTTGATACTTCTAAATGGATTATCATCCTTTAAAAGCACAGAAAACAAAACAAAACAAAAACCAAACTGTTATATTACAATATCTTTACAGAGCAAAAAGATAACCTCAATATTTTTCTTCTATTTCTCCAACAGTGTTGTTACACATTGCTTCTTTATACAATGACCAATTGTTCAATTCCCCCTTAGTGGGATGATAATAAACAGCAGTAATAATATCACCTGACGTTTACAGAGGGTTACACTGTTTTTCAAAGGGTTTCATATCCATTGCTACATTTGATTATGGCCTAGTCCTCTGTTCTTTCACAAGCTACACTGACTCCTAACTTCACTTCATGATTAAAATAGTTGCTGTAACAGTTTGAAGGCTTATCTCTCTGGGTATATATCCTAGGTGTATATCTATGAAGTATATGTATCTCTTAGGTATGTATCTTAGGTATATATTTAGGCATATATCTCAGTCATATGCTAACTCTATGTTTAACTTTTTGAGAAACTGCCAATCTGTTTTCCAAAGTGGCTGCCCCATTTTACATTTCCATCAGCAATGTATAAGGGTTCCAATTTCCCCACATTCTACCCAAAATGTTCTATTTTCCATTTTTGTTTTTTTGTTGGTTTTTCTTATAGCTATCCTAATAAGTGATATTTCATTGTGATATTGATATGCATTTCCTTAATACCTAATGATGTTGAGCATCTTTTCTTGTGCTTTTGGCCATTTATATATCTTCTTTGGAGAAATGTCTATTCCAGCCTTTTCCCATTTTTAATTTGTGTTCTTTACCTTTTTTATTGTTGAGTCATAAGTGTTCTTTATATACTCTGAATACTAGATCATTGTTAGATATGTGAATTGCAAATATTTTCTCATTCTGTAGTCTGTCTTTTTACTTTTCGATAGTGTCTTTTACTGCTCCAAATTTTTTTATTTTAATTAATTTGAATTTATCTATTTTTTATTTTGTTGCTTTTGCCTATGTTGTCATAAATTTGCTCATTCTTAACATGAAGCAAGAGGCTGATATGGCAAGCTGAAGCAGTTGAAAAACAAAATTGAGTTTTTGGCAATCTTAGTGCTTTGGAGAGAAAAGAACTGGAAACAGAGCCCCCAAGAAAATAGTTCTTAGTTTGGAGAAAAACAGAGAAAAATCAAGCCAGACAAGGAATGGAACTCAGCCTCTAATCATGTTAGTCCATTTATGGCTGAGTGAACTGCCCCTATTCTAGCTGGCTGCCAGAGAAGAAAGCAAATCCTTTCTACAAGAAGATAGCACCATCCAGAGCACTACATATACAGTCAATAAAAAATCACCATACATCCCCAAATCAGGACAGGAGTTAAAAACAAAGAATAGAACTGACACATAGGTGTTCTAGATAAGAGGTCTCAGAAAGAGATGTGGACATAATTTGATTAATATACTCAAGAAAATGAATGAACAGAAAGAGAACTTGACTAGAAACCTGGAATTTATTTAAAAAGAAGCAAATGGAAACTCTAGAACTGAAGAATATAATAACTAAAATTAAGTACTCATTACTTGGGTATAAAACAGATTGAACACAGCTAAAAATAAGATTAGGGAACTGGAAGATAGGTTAGTAGAAAATACTTAGACTGAATCTCACAGAGCAAAAAATTTGGAAAATTCAGAAATGAGCAAAAAATACATATAGGATAAGGTGAAAAAAATCTAACATAAATGTAATAGGAGTCTCAGAAGGGAAGGAGAGAGAAGAGGCAGAAGCAAACTTTGAGGAGACAATAGCGACAAAGTTTCCCAAAATTGAAAGACATCAAGCCATAGAATCAAGGTAAAACAAAGAAAATCTTACCTATGCACATCATAGCAAAGCTGCTGAAAACCAAAGACAAGAAGAATGATCTTAAAAGCATCCAGAGGAAAAAGACACAATACCTTCAAATGATTAATGAAAAGACTGACAGCTAATTTATGAAAACAAATAATGAAAGCCAGCAGAAATGAATAATATCATTAAAATTGGAATTCTATTATGCAACAAATTATCCTTAAAAAGTGTTGTGCAATGAAGACCTCCTGGAACTGCCTGCAGATATGATTTCTCCTTTGCTGCAATGCTGAATCCTAGCCTCCCCTTGACTTCACCGTGTTTCTTTTGCTGCCAGTAAAGATTCTCCTTTTATTTATTCTTCCACTGGGCCTCATTATCTTGTAATTCTAATGCTCTGACAGAAAGCAAAGACAGAATTAAATCTGATGAAAACAAGACTCATGTTTCTTCTTAAAGAACCACCTTTGGGATTGCCACTTTTATACTAATAACTCTTACCTTTAATACAATCTTATTCCAAATAGCTGTTTTCTTGTGCCTGGAAACAAGCACTTGTTTGACAAATTTCTTGCTGAAAATAAATAAATAAATGATAAATAGATGATAGATAGATAGATAGATAGATAGATAGATAGATAGATAGATAAAGGTAAAAAGAGAACATGCCACATAGGATTGGTCTTTTGGAAAGCCAAGGACAAAAACAGGCATTTCATGGAGTCAAAGCAGTAGCACATTTAATTTGACATATCCCAGGTTTAGAACTAAAAATAACTTCATTTTACAGATGAATAAACAGAAGCTCAGAGACTTTAAACTGTTTGCTCAAGGTCATTCAGCTATTCATTGGAAAAGCCAAGAACTGCTCCCAAGTTTTCCGTATACTTTCTCTTCTACCACTGTGCGTCTCCTAGGTAGCATGGTTTGCAACACTGAAAGCCCCCTGACCCAAACCATCTTCCCCACAGAACCTCTGGTGGAATACAAATTCAGTTGAGTTCATTTTTAAAATAACAAGATATCTACTAAAGGCCTAGTTAAACCTAGGAGGTATAACATGCTAAGTTATTAAACCCCAGTAATGTATGACAGCTTATTTTCCTGAATCAGTTAACTTTCAGCTTTTGAACATGGATAAGGAGGTGAGACATAAGACAGATAATTTTTGATGGGGAAGGAAAGTGGCAATGCAGAGTGCTAAATGTGAAAGACTGGTGTAGGATGAGGTGGGGTTTGCACAAAAGGACCAAATATGAAGTTAATGGAAGAGGTGTGTTGTGACATGTATGGGAAAAACAGAGCCTCTGTGAATGGGTTCCGGGAAAACTTCATGCACTTTATAAATCTTTTCAAGGCTTAAGCCTCCTCAGTTCGCTTCATGCATCCATAACACAATCCTGTTGGAACTCACTACAGGGCCCTAGCATGTCATAGCTGGTGAGAGAAACCTGAGTTCAAAATTGATGCCTGAGAATCTTTCTGCTTCCTGCCTTCCTAGTATCCACAAATTAGTATGCCTTCAACTCATCCCATGGTTTTCTAGGCATATTAGTAACATGTGTAGCCAACCAGGCCCCCAGTCAGCAAGAAGACTGATGCTGAGTGTGAGCACAGCCCCTTCTTGGGAAGTCACTCGAGAGGATCATGATATCCATCTTCATAGCATTAGAAGCAGGTGCTTAGAGCTAGGAGTGTTTCCATGATCACTTTCCCCTGCCCCTTATTTGCAGAAGAAGATGGCTGAAACCCAGAAAAATCTTAAACAGTATGTTCGTGGCAGAAGAGTGTCTGAGCCTAGGGTTCCTGGATTCCCAGTTTAGACGTCTTTCCACAGTACAAGTTTAGTGGTTCCCAAAGTGAGGTCCAGGGACACCCTAAGGATCTGCTAGTTTCCTTTCAGAGAGTCTGTAAGGTCAAACTATTTCCTTAGTATTGCTAAGGAAGTATTTGCCCTTTACACTCTCCTTCTCCCCCATGAATATAATGGACCTATCTGGGGCAACATGATGTGATGATGTCATCACTCTGATGGCTAATGGAGGTGAGCTTGAATATTCTTGTGATTTAGAAGTTTCTCTGTTTAATTGCTAACAGAGTAAATATTAACATACATGATCTATATAAGCAACAGCTCTTTGGGTTCCTCAAATTTTATGTGTCAAGGGTCCTGAGTCCAAAAAGTTTGAGAACCACTATTGTAGTTCAACAAATATCGGTAAGCTATTATGACTAAGACACAGTTCCCTCATAACAAAGCATCCATCCCACTAAAAGTAGCATGGCATATTCATAAGAGGGAAAGGCCATGGAGGAGACAGCATTATAGGGTGGGTCTGGAAGGATGAGAAGTTTAACAGGAAGTAATCTGGAAGCAGAGTATTTCAGGTTGAGAGAAAAGCACAAACAAATGCTCAGAGATGGGATACTTATCAAAAGTGAATTTTGATATCAGTCAATCCTCTTAGGCAAGAGTGTTATGTGCATGAGGGGAAATAGTAATAGGGGAAACAAAGAACATGGGATAAAGTTAAGGTAGGAGGGGTTTTAAGAGCCAGACTCAGGAATTTGGTCTTAATTTTACTGACCATTTTCAGGAAAATGTTGCTGACTATTCATTATGCAGATGAAAAATTTTAAGAATAAATAACAAACCTCCCTACTAGAGCAAGTTGAAATTACTAATTAGGAAGCAAGTTCTTAGAGCCTTCTTCAATTATAGTGCCAATTAAGGAGATGGATAAAGACTTGTAAAAGAATATATAAAAAGTCAAAGGAAAATGTAGGGGATGGCGATAAAGAATGCCATTCAAGACCAAGAGTAAGAATTAAGAAATCTGACTCAAGATTTATCCCTGATCCTGATCAGCAAATATCTTCCTCTCTCTGGCTATCAGCAGACAAGATATCATTTACAGGAGTTTATCTGAGCAGTCTGTGATTCACAAATTGGGCAGCATCCAAATAGCATGTGGGAAAGGGCTCGCTGAGGAAATGGAAAGGAGAAGCTTATATAGAGCCAACATGGAAGCAAGTGAGGAAATATTCTGATTGGCTGACATTAAGTTTTCAGTTTACATAGAGGGAGTCTTGCAAAGTGGGAGCAGATACATATTGATTTGTATGGTGCATTTGTCCATTCTGATCAGCTATCTGTACTAGACTAAAACCAGTTTATCTCCAGGTGCTGCTTATCTGCAGTTCTGTAGGATGCATTCCATCATTCCCTTTTCTCAGAAAGAGTGGTGCACTGTTCTTCAAAGGATTTCATATCCATCGCGATGTGCAGGTCAATTGTTTTTGTCTTCTGGAAAATCCTTTCTTAGAAAGGAGTCCCTCCTGGTAATGTCCCATGCAGATGGCCATTTTATTTTACTTGACCCCTCCCAAAGTTGCCTGAAAATTAAATGAATAAAGAATAGTGGTCATGCTTCAAAAATTATAAGGTGCCATGTTAGTTGTCTAGGACTGCTGTAACAAAGTGCCACAAACAGAGTAGGGTAAAACAGAAATTTATTGTCCCATAGATCTGGGGCCTAGAAGTGTAAGATTAAGGTACCAGCAGGGCCACAGTTCCTCTGTAAATTGTAGGGAAGAATGCTTCTTTGCTTCTTCTACCTTCTGGTGTTTGCTGGCAATCCTCAATGTTCCCTGGTTTGTAGGCGCATCCTTCCAGTTTCTGCCTTTGTCTTCACAGGCCTTCTCCTCTGTGTCTCTGTATCTCTGTGTGTTTTCTCTTCTTCTTGTCAGGACACCAGTCATACTGGATTAAGGACCCTCTGCTCCAGTATGAACCCATCTTAATTTGACTGATTCCATCTGCAACACCCTGTTTTCAAATAATGTCACACTCTGAGGTACTAGGGTTTAGGGCTTCAACGTTATCTTTTTGAAGGACCTGGTTCAAACCACAACAGATGCTATATAAATGTATAAGTCACTTCACTACTAGATTCTGTGTTGTCAACCTCAGTGAAAGGAATTGACCCAACTTAAGATAATGAGATCCCAAGGGGTATAACCATGCCCAGATCTGAGGGTACAACAGGTGCCTTTATGCTTTCCTAGAGAAGAGAAAGGGAACAAATTACCTGAATATCATGCCATTTTGGGGGAGATCTTGGTAGAAAGAAAAGCAAAAGAAAAAGGGGAAAAAAACTCTCATGATCCTTATTTAGATCTGCAGCAGAATGAGTGAGTTGGCTCTTTAAGAAATTCCTCCTTTTAATTTTTGTTTAATTGGTCATTTTTAATAGATGATGCATATACATGCCAAACATTTAAACAAGCAAGAAGAAGAGCTGGTAATTAGAAGTACCTTTAATTTAAGGATCAGCCTTAATTGGGTAGAGAAGTTGTGCTTCATCAGAATCAAGGGCAATGGGAAGCTTCCTCTTGAGCAGAATGAAAAGGGACAGTATCAGATGGAGAAATGGGAAGTGTAAACAGAAACATAGTTCATGGTTTCATAATCCTTTCCATCATCTTTCAGGGCCTCTGTAGGATGGCTACTTCCTATAAAGATCAGATTATCCAGAATTAGGAAAGAAGTTAGGTGGTCATACTCAAAAAATTCCTCACTAACCTAAAGACTCTTCAGGAATTGGAAAAATTGCCTGTCATATGGCAGTATCATGGTTGACAAATTCCAGTTTTCAGCCTGCTCAAGCCTCTAAAACAAAGCAGTGATTATTTCCACCAGGCCAGCTCTAGCCCAGCCATGTCTACCCTCTTCCTTGCTAGCACCCATCATCTTGTGCTGGTAAACTTCCATTCCACCAACACTTCTTCCCAAACTCATCCAGGTTTTGAACCCTCCAGGTATCACCTAACTATTATAATAAATCTTCCATACTTCAATATTAATAAAAGTGGACCAAGGGGCTGCAGCATCAGGTAATAGGTGAATTCATTTCTGGCATTCTAGAATTAACTAGAAACCCAGTGGGATTTTCAAGCCCCTGAGGAGATATGGTAATTATTAGTGCTGTTTAAATATTCCCAATTCTCTTTCCGTGTTTTGGTAAGAATGAACTTCCCAGATGCTTAGAAGTTAGACGTGGCCATGACATGTGAGCAGAAGTGACATGGGCCAATTCTGGGTAGAAGCTTTAATCATGAGTGTGTGATTTGCCACAGCTCTTTCCCTCTGCCATGGTGACCATAGCAGATATTGGTGTCTCCATCACCCTTCTCCTCGACTAAGGATGACACAGAACACCCCTTCCAGCTTAACCACAGAAGACATTAGGTTGAGGGAGAAATAAACCTTATTGGTTCAAGCTAATGAGATTTGGAGGCTGTTTCCACAGCAAAACCTAGCTATCCTAACTGAGACAGGAGACAAAGGTCATGCCATGGAAAACAAAGGAAGACTGGTAGCACAGGCTTTGGAAGAGGACAGACCTAAGTACTAACCTCTCTGCCACTTCCTAACTGTGTGATTCTGGGAGTGTTACTTAAAGCCTCTGTGGTGTATTGAGTTATGTCCCCCAGTTTGGACATGATCTTGGTCTTGCTTCACAGTCTGGTGGGTGCAGACCCATTATAAGTGAGATTGCTTCAAAGTGTTGCTTCAATTATGGTGTGGCCCAACTGAATCAAGTTGGCTTTTATATTAGTTAGGATTCCCTAGGGAAACAGAATCAATGACAGGTGTCTATGACTATAAAATTTATAATTGGATTAACTGAATTGGATTCAACTGATTAATTGGATTAAATCCAGCCAATTGCATTCTCTCCTTTGGAAGACACGCCCTTTGGTGAGTCATCAGTCACAGCTGCAGCCAACTGACTGATGATTTAATAAACCAGCCTGTTGGTTTATTAACCAGCCACAAACATCCTCACAGCAATTGTTAGGCCAGTGTTTGCTTGACCAGACAGCTGGATATTATCACCTGGCCAAGTTGACACATGAACCTAACCATCACAGGTTTTAATCCAGATTACTGGAGTCCTTTTTAAACACAGTGAAAGTTAGAGAGAGAAGCCACAGTGAGCAGCCAGAAGCTGGAAGCAAAACTCAGAAGAGAAAGAAGATGCTTCCTTCCATGTGCATTGCTATGTGACAGAAAAGCCAAGAACCCCCAAAGATTGCCAACCAGCCAGAATATACATACTCTGGGAGGAAGCAAGCCTTCTAGTTTCTGAAATTGTGAGGCAATAACTTCCTGAGATTAAGGCCACCCATTGCATGGGGTTTTAAACAAAAGAGCCTCTGAGCTTGTTTCCAAATCAGTGGTTTTGAGAAATAAATGAACACATGTAAAGTGCTTGTCCCATGATCTATCACATTGTAGGTATTCATTACATTTTAATTTCATCTCCCATTACCCACCCCCCCATCCAAATCATACCATACAGAAAATTGATCCTTTTTATATTTTGTATGTCCCAATAAACATTATGAGCCCAAAGAACAGATGAGTTCTACCACTAAATCAACACCAAGCAAGAAGCAATCCAGGGCATGCAATCACTCTGCTAAGGCCAGGCTAGAATGCAAATAAGGCAGAAAGGCAGGTCAAAGAGGAGTGAATGTCACTGAGCAAGTCATGGAAAGTAGCTGACGCCTGGCTGGTAAAGCTGTCAGATCTGTTTCGATCCCTAATACGACTTTGAGCTGGAGATACGTTCAACATACATGGGGTACAACCCCTACACAGCAAAGCATGGATATTTAAGTCTTATACAGTATCTGGTCTTTGGGGGGAATAAAGCAACTACAAGCATTTTCAAAGGTAGTCACATGAGCTCAATTGATTGGTGATGAAAGGGAATATATAGGAATACCCATAACTCATCCAGGGGCAAGTCAATTAGAACTGAGACGTCACCAAAGTAAGTATTTGTGAAGGTTCATAACTATATATTCCCCTAAGTTTACAGAATGACTTATAAGATGTTTTTTTTCTTCCCCAATATATATTCATGAGCAATAACTTCTATTATGTTTGTTTTAAGTTCCTGCAATCTTTTCTCACTACAGGGCCAGCTTATATTTAGATCTACAGAAGGGGTGTGATTTACAGGTTCTGGGAAAACCAACCAGCCCAAAATATGTAATTTATCTTTTGCTAACTAGCCTGGTGTTAGCTTATAGCATTCTTTGGGTGAAATATTTTTCTCTTCACCCTTGGGAGGGGCAATAAGTTAAACAAAATCAGCACTTTGGTGTGAATTTAGGTTGTGTTTTGGAGAGAAGCTGGAGAACGCAAAGCTGCTTCAGGTTGAACAAAATCTAGAGGTAAAAATTTCAAAGACACCAAACTTCCCTGGCCCCCAGCTAAGACCCTGAGAGAACGTATCCTCAATCTCCTTCAATCTCAGTTTTACGTCAGAAGTGGATTCAACAGGTAAACTAGGAAGTGAAGTCTTAAAAAAGGGGATGGGGAGCAAGAGATTAGATAGAAGAGGAATAAGCAGAAATGTTTTTCAATTTTCATTTAAATTAGATATTCTTTTTTCGTTTGTTTATTTGCTTGCTTGCAAATTCATGATTTTAACTTTGCCCTTCAAAATCACTCCAGCATTTTGAATCCCATGTTGACTTTATATTGCACGATTCCTGGTGTATGTAAAACCTGCAAATGAGAGCTCAGACAGTGAGAAGATAATTCCAGCACTTCTTATGATTGAAGAGGAGAGAGAAACCATGGTGCCTCATTTATGGTTCTTTCAGCCCTAGCAGAGTTTTATATTTTATCCTCTGTCCCTTACCAAGAGACCCCAGGGAAGGTAATGTTTTCTAGGTCCCATGAAATGTTTCAATAATGGCCACTATAACTCATACCTTGATTTGTCCCGGGTCAGTGGCAAGTGTGATGGATGGTGATGGCTGCACATTTGGGAGGTTGCCCCAAGGTTACCAAGTCGGGGTTAATATTCAGTTCACCCACAGCATGTACAAGGTGGAGAAGGAGACTTCTGTTAAGTATTCTGCAACATTAACCAAAAATTGGAAGAGAGAATCTGTGCTCTCTGAAACAGGCTAGTTGTAAACTGCTGGAAGATGAGGGCTGCATTTTTGCCTGCCCATAGTAGATGAATATGTGTCCAGTGAAGGGCTGTACCAGGGCTTCCTTTAATAATCAATCAGGCATTTAGCTTGCTTAGGAGCTATGCAGAGCGGGGATGAGATATGCCATGTGCCAAAAAAAAAAAAAAAAAAAAAAAAAAAAAATCAGGTTTCTAAAAAACCCACAAATCTTCCCACAACATTCAGAATTAAATTAATTCAATTAATTATGGTGTAGCCACAGAAGTGGAACGCAGCCTGACTGGAAACAGAGATCTTCTTCCTTCTATTTGAAACAGTGACCTACTTTTCTCTATTTATGGGGCTGACATGGTATGGGCTACCTTTTCATAATTATGTTCTTTTTGTTGAGCTTTTCTCGTCAGGGCCCAGGGACTGCCAAAGGGGAGAACAAGGTGGAGGTCTACCTCTCCGTGGGAGCAGGCTTTATAAACCCCTGTTCATTTTGGCCACAGGCTGGCTAATTCTGGTTTCTCTACTTTGTAGAAGGTTTCAGGAGAAAACTGGAGGTAATATCCTGTCCTTCGGTACAGGAACAAGATTCGAGCATCATGGGACAGTCATTAGAAGTCATAGCAGATCAAAGAGTCCACTCATTCAACATCCAACACGAATTGTCAGGAGTTCCCAACATGCACCAGGACAGAGAAGGCTGTTCTGCCTTTGGGGAGATAAACAATAGATATTTTCCTACCTATGTAAAATATGTAGTACGTCAGATATAGTTGCTAGAAGAAGGAGGATGAGGAGGGTTGGGGTAGTGGGAAATGCGATTTAAAACAGAGAGATCTGGGAAGATCTCACTAAGCGTTTAAGCAAAAGGAGCCCAAGCAGGCAAGGGAGAAGAACAAACAAACAAGGGTAAAGAATTCATGGCAGAGGAAATGGCCAGTGCAAAGGCCCTGGGGCAGCAGCATGTCCCTCTTTTATTTTTTTGTTAGAGAATTTGTAGGATTAGAGAAATATTATGCAAAAAATATATATAATACAGAGTTCCCATATAAGCATGTCCCATTTTTAAGGGACAGCAGGTGGTTATGTGCGACTGTAGCCAACTAAGTAAGGGGTAGATGAAGTAGAAAGCTAAGGGGTGAGGGAGATTACGTGAGGCCTTCTAGACCACTGCAGAGGGCTGGCAGCAGAGTGCCACAAGCTGACTCTCACAGCTTCTCAGAGGAGAATAGTCTAGAGTGGTTGAAGGGAAGCAGAGAATGCTCTTAGCAAACTGCCCCCGTATCCAAGTGAATGACAGAAAGCATTCAGAGACAGAAGCACCGGCTTGGCATTTGCTCTGCAATTAGAAACCTTGGGCTATGGGCCATAATAAAAATGAGTAACTGACAATTTTTCAACAGTTTCTAAGTGCCAGGTCCTGGACCGAGTAATTTACATGAATTATCTCATTTAATCCTTAAAACCCTGTGAGGTAGATACCATTATTATAATCTGCAGTCTACAGATGAGAAAATGTCTCCAATGTGGTTTCTTTATACAATGGGAAATATAATGCTAGAGTTGAAGTGAAGACAAAATGCAATAATCTATGTAAATCACTTATCTCAGTACCTGACACAGGAAACATGCTCAATAAGGGATGGCAATGGTTATTACTGCAGGATTTGACTAAGACAGAATTTTGTCCACACACTCGACCCACTTGTGAATGTAGAAGATGCTGAAACTTTTTACTCTCCATCACCCGTTTATCTCAGTTTCAAGTCAGGAGAAAGAATTAACACAAATCTGAGAAGCAGACTTCCTCCATTGAATAAAAGTCTCCTCCTGGCAAATCCTTCTGTGGACTTTGTCACTCAAGATAGAGAATAGAGCAACTATCATCTGCATTTACCTGTCCTCATCATATTTCCTTCTCAGAACTATTCCTCTCCAATCCTGGATCTCTGTTTCTCCTCATTCTGCTGGGCTCAATGTTGTGGTCTTCCTCCTCTGCTCTGAATTCCCTTTTGCTCCAAAGCATCTCTCTCTCTCTCTCTCTCTCTCTCTCTCATCCTAGCCATTAACTACTCCACAGGTGGATGCCATAAGGATTTGCTCTGTTTCAATGTTTGCCGATAAATATTCTTTGGAGCAGGCTCCATATTCTTGTAGGAAAGACAGACATTTCCCCATCAGGAAGACTTGGATTCCTGAGCTTGGAAATGCGAAGACATAGCAGACTTCCTCAGTCAGACACATCACAGGCTTATTCCACTTTGAGGCCGCTCATACAGAAAGCTGCCAGAAACAAAACCCTATACCCTTCCATTCACCCTGGAATGGAGCATGGTTCTGCTGGACCACTCAAGGTGGAGTCTAATGAACTTAGAAAAAATTTCCCACGAAGTACTGCATCAATAACAACAGCTGAATGACAAGGGCTCAATATCCTGTCAGTAGTGCTACAAGGTATAAGCAAATTAGATCCATTGTTTATGTAAAGTTTTCATGATAGAACATGTTTTAGTTTCCCAGGCTGCTTAAGCAAATATCAAGTAATGGGCTGGGTTAAACAATGGGAATTTATTAGTTCATGGTGTTGAGGCTGGAAAAATGTTCAAATCAAGGCATTAGCAAGGTGATACTTTCTCCCCAAAGACTGCGTCTGGGGCTGGTTGCCGGTGATCCCTGACTCCTCTGTCAAATGGCAAGGCGCCTGATGACATCTCCTGCTCTCTTCCTTCTCTTCCAGTTCTGTTTCAGCTTCTTGCTTCCTGTGGTTTCTCTCTATCTGTCTGAATTTCATTTTCTTATTAAAGATTCCAGTAATAGGACTAAGACCCATCCTGACTGAGGTGGACCACACCCTAACTTAAGTAACCTCATCAAAGGTCTTACTTACAATGAGTTCACGCCTGCAAGAATGAATAAGATTTAAGAACATGTTTTTTCTGGGGTACATAGCTCCAAACCACCACAGAAAGGTCAAAGTGTGGTGTTTTTTCTAGAAGGGCTGGATGACATCTTTGCTAAGGGATGACCTCTGACTCTACAAATTAAAGTCTGATTACAGACTGGTGGATTAGTAGACCAGCTTCTAACATGGTAACAAAATTCTCCCCCACCCACAGGGGCACCTCCATTGTGTGTGTTGGGGAAAAGCATTGAGAAAGAAGAGGGCCGTGGCTCTCAGGGGCTAGTAAATAGTGTCAGCCCCACAAACGGATAAAAGACAAGGACTATCGAGAAGTTTAGACTTGGGAATTTCCTGGGGAGAACAAAGATTCCAACCCCAAACTTCAGATATCAGCAGAGAACAGTGTGGAGGTCACTTTCCACGTACACATTGCCTTGTCCCTCAACCACGTGCATTTTGAGTTTCCACCACAGTCCTCGGGCATCACCGGCTACTGCTGCTGCTAAGGAGCCCAGAGGGCAACGTTGCCATCCCCAGGGGAGGGTTCCCTCTTCCCGCTGCCCCCAAAATTGCCTTGGTCTTGGCCAGACACACCCCTCTGACTCCAACGACATCCCCACTCCCAGTCTGCTGTGTATGCTCAGGGTCCTCAAGAGGCGCTTCTCCTCGAGGTCCACCTTCTCAGCAATCAGCAGCTGCCCCAGATACATGAAAAGGCTGCAAACTCCCAAGCTTTCAAGGCTCATCCAAATGAAGCGCTCTCCATTTCCCCAAGAGCAACCTCTGCTTTTATCAGCTAGGTCAATCTACTTTCCTCCTATGTCCATCTTTATCTCCATCTCTGTTCGTCTTGCTCACATCCTCCTCCACTGGGAGCGCCCTCCCTTTACCATTCATTTAAATTCTCCCCAACACTCAAGACCCAGTTCAAGTCCCAACTCCCCCATGAAAACTCTGGACCACTCCAGCTCTCAGGTTTATTAAAATTATAATCGCCACCTTGCAGTTTGGTAATTAATTGTCTTCTCTCTGTTTTACATGTCTGAATCTTATCTGTAAAATTGCAAAAAAAAGAAAAAAGAAAAAACTTGAAAGATCCACTTTTTTGCTACTGCTTAGCCCAAGGCTGGATGCCAGGGAGAGGCTCATGTTTGCTAGCCTGATGTAAAATAAAATAGAAGACATGATTTTGACCTTGGTGTCAGGGAATACAAAGATACCTGCTGAGCCCTCTCAAAATCTCTAAATCCAACTTCTTCACACAAACAGAAAGGGTTACGCTCTCTAGTTTTGGTTTGCTAAAATCTTAATAATTCACACAGCTGCTCTGAGTGAGGACTGGCTGCTTGACTCTCAGAAGGAAAGATATTGTAGGGATTACATAATCCAGACACAGAAGAGGAATCAAAAGCCCAGAGAAGAGAAGCTTTTGGCCCAAAGTTGTGATGTTGGTTAGTGGTAGAATTAGGATCAGATCCTAAGCCTTTTGAATTCCCAGCTAGAACTCCTAGGTTCTCTTTGTGTGTCATCCCTTTGCATTTTCTTTCTTTGAGATCTGGATGCTAGCAAAAGAAAATCATTCAACGAGCATTTTCTGAGTATTTTCTATGCCTCTGGCTCTGTGTTGGGGTTTCTGCGGGCTCTGAAGGAAAAGCAATAAAAATAAATTGAGCCCATCTTTGCACTCAGGGCTCCAGAACAACCTGTATTCCTTTCTGAAGCAATGTTCTTTATCTTTTTTTTTTTTTTTTTTTTAGCAATAGAACCCACTGAGAATCTAATTATAGACTTAGGAAAATGCTTATAAGTACAAACCAACAAAACACGGGGCAATTTCAGGGTTCTGTAGTTCTCTTGAACCCTTAGGCTATACCCCATTTTTGAAACCTTGGATGGTTTTCTCTCAGCATGAATGAAAATAGAGTTGTGGTTTTTTAATTTACAGAGTCCAGATGTTAACCCTAACTTTTGCCTTTTCCTCCTCCTTTTCCAAGTATCCGGAGGTAAGTCTGCAGTCACAGCTCCAGCTCCTCTCTAAATAAATAAGCACTTCCCTGGGTGCCTCCTCTCCAGCACTCCAGATGTCACACTCGACGGATGGCTCATTTAGGACTCAGCGGTCAATCAGCTCCTCTGTGCCATGCCCTTGTCACTCAGAGAGGCTTCCCCACCACTCTGCCTGCTCGGAAAATCCACACTCGCTTTAGGGAGCCTGAGAGCAGAATAAATTCTAGCATCTTCTGAAAGGCCTGGAGAGGAGAGGCCAGGAGCTCCGATCACACCGTTGAAAGGCCCATGGGGTGTTTTAAGCTGCGTCTCTGGAATGAAAGATGTCATAAAAGGAACTCTTCTCTCAGAAGCCAGCTATCACGATGCTTCTCCAGACAGGAGAAAGTGGGGAACAGATGGGGAGAGGCAGGCAAATGCACTGCAGGGACGCAGCTTCAGCAGGAGGACATGAGGACAGCAGAAGCCATCCACAGCAGCTGACAGAGGGACAGGCCCGTGCTGTGGGAACTCAGGGTGGGAGGCAGAAGACGGGTCCGAGTGACAAGGGACCACTTCTCACAACCCCTGGAACCAAGGAAAGGGCCAGGCTACTTCCCTGGCGGATGAGAGACCCTCCTAACTGAGGTTCAGCTGAAGACTTGTTTCCATACTCGTGGAAAATGAGTTGACCTGAAAAGAGTGAGGGTGGTAGCTTTCAACCACTTCATGCATAATTATTACATTAGAAACATGTTTAAGAACACTGGGTCCTCTTAGGGTGACCAATTGTCTCCATTTGCCCAGGACTGTCCCAGTTTTAGCAGACAGCATCTCAGTCCTGGGCAAACGAAGATAATAGGCTGTCCTACAACACTCCTAGTGAGTAGGTCCTGTAGTCTGGAGTGGGACCTAAAATTCTGCATTTCTACCCAGGGCATTCTGATGCTGGGCATGGGGAGTTTGGGCCACATGGGACACTTGAAAGCATGTGTATTCAATCCCTGGCACAACCTCCCAAGTAGGTCTGGAAGAGGAAAACATAAACTAGAGGAAGGCAAGTAAGTAGAAAGAGTTGATGGTTTCTGAAAATTTGAAACCAAGTGTTCTCAACACTTTGAATCCCATGGGGGTCATTGAATCAGACTACTGCTGCCTGGGTTCTTGTCTACACAACTGTCAGGCTCTCAGGGAGGCAGGACTGAGAGCCGCTGTGTACTGGGTGGCCTCTTGATTTCCTGGTTGATGGTGTCTGTGGCTGGAGAGCTGAAAGCCAAGGAGAAGGGTTGAGTGCCCACATCTGGACATAACAGCACTGGACCTCAAGCCAATGGGAGAAAGGAGCCCTTCTAAAGAGCCATTTCTCATCTTTGGTGTCAATGTCCAGCAAAGAAGCAGTTATTTGATAGAGAGAACTCTCACATACTTTTAACTTTACCTCCCAGAGATTATTAAAACAAATGAGACCCCTTCTAATGCTCTGCACGGAATGTGTCAATGTCTTTTCTGTGACTGGCACAATCACATACCATTAGTAGGTCATAATCAAGCTTCCATCATTGAGGAGAACCTGGAGGCCAAATTTAGTCACTTGTCTCTTTTCTGTGACTAAGGGAACAAAAAGCGTTTCCAAGAAGAAAGAAATGAAAAAATAAACAGGTTGGTAGTTAGGGAAAGGGTATCACAAGAACTGATAGAATATGACGAGGAAGAGAAGGAAAAGGGAAGAGAAAATGATGCAACTCAAAGAGCTATTATGGATTAAAACCACCTTGGAACACAAAGAGGCACACAGGCAACACACCAGAGGCTGACAAAAGCAGTCCATTTTGTCAGGGATGTATTGTGTGGCATTGATTACAGCCAAGGTCTATGAGGGAGTTGTACATTAAACTGGCAGAGGCCATCCAAAAGCATTGTGTCATCTGATTGGAGGACATGTCAGGAGGGAAAGAAGAGTTGCTAAAACTTCATAAACCTCCCCTTCCTTCCTGCTTCCACAGCTTCTTCAGAAGACAAATGACTCCCCAACTACACAACAGAGCAATGTAGCTCCTTGCAAATGGATAGTGGCATTGTATAGCAACCTAATAAAATATACCAAGAAGAGTAAGACGGACAGAGCAGTCGCTGACAAAATATATAGCAAGATGAAAATGTTTTGTAATAAATCACCATAGTGGTTAGCACTTTGAATTAAAATAGCAAATACTTTTTATAGAGTACTTTCATTTTACTTTTCAGCTATCACATATCAAACTAAATACAGACTTGAGACTTTTAAGGTACTTTCTGGTGTAAGATTGTAGCTTCATCATCAAAGCAAATTTTACCAAATTTACTTATTAAGCCTGTATCTGAAGTTGGGTGTGTGCGGTACGGAGACTTAAAGAAAGAAAGAAAACAATTTTAAAGGATTCCTACCCTCTAGGATCCTACACTCCATAATAAGTATTCCTACTGCAACACATAGAGAGCTATTAAACTTAGAAATTCACTCCTGCAAAAAAAAACAAAAAAAAAATTGTTCTTGTGTTTTTGTCTGTAACAGGATAATCCCAAAATAATGACATCATCCTCAACTTGCATTTCTCAAGCCACTCAGCTTAGGGCAGTGGGCTGCAGGAGGACATACAAACCAAGATAAAAATTCAGCTCTGCTCTAAATGAGCCCACACTCTGGTAATGCGGACAGAAGGAAAAACATATTCCAAGAGATAAAATGGACAATTCCAACGCAGCCTTTAAGTTGCCTGTGGGTGACCCAGATTGGAAATGCAACGGGAGTTTGAAAAGAGGGTGTGAAAACCAAGGTGTGGTAAAGTGAACTGTGTTGAGATGAGTGTTTTCCTCTCCACCTTAGAGATGAGGAAGCTGAGACTCAGATAAATTAAACAGCTTGCCTGAGGCCAGGCTGCTTAAAGTCCCAGAGCAGGTCTCAGGATCCACGCCAATGGAAGCATCTTTAGAATCCAAAAGGAAACGTCTGCAGAAGCAGCCCACCAGCGTATTTAGTTTACAGTATTCTGAATATCATCTGGCTGAATATCATCTGTCTTCGTCATCTCTAACTTACTCCAATTGGGGATATCTGATTCTCATAATACGATTTGCCACTTTCCCCACTTGTTCAGCCCCCTATTCATCAGCAGCAGCAGAAGAAGCAGCAGAAATAGTGGGAGGGCCACTGTTGAAATAAAATCTCACATGGAAACCCAATGCATAATCTTCCCCTGTTTCCAGCTCTCTTTTTTTCTGGCATTAACTTTGCTGTCAAGAGGCATCAATTCAGAATTTTGACTGCTATGAAATAAGCACACTCACAGTAAAGGGATGACTGCATACTTTGCTTGCTACCATCTAATGAAACTAATACTCTTATTCACAGACTGATAGCACAGGAAGGAATGGAAAACTCATATCTCCTTCCAGGGGAAAGGTTTCCTCAGTTTCCTGGGAGTAAGGCCCATTAGAGCAACCATCAACTTCCCTTTTCTATTGTGCTTCTTTGGTTTGCATTTAGTCAACATTCTCCTTGATTCTAGCAATGGGCTCTTTTTCAGATTTAGTTTCTGGGGGTGATGTGTATTTTTGTCTTTTTCTATGTCTTCATTGATAATTTAGTAGAAATTTGGGAGATGATGCATCAGCGGCAGCTAGCCAAGCACCATTTTAAATGGAAATCCAATGGAAGTTTAATTTGATTGCACTACAAATATTAATTTCATGAGATTTTTCCTCCCATCAAGTGCGCCTCTCCTTCCCATTAGGCATATTTGGGTAGTACAAATGGATGACTTGACTAGAAGCAGAAAGAGATTCATTCCATCCCAATTTTGAATGTGACAGTTGTGAATTCGGGCTCATGACCTGTATGACAATTTGCAATCCAATAAAAATGTAAATGCTTGAATTATTAATGGAGAACGAGGGATGGAGATTAAAATGGAAACATTTATAATGAGTTGACGATTCCCAATGTAATAGAGTCATTCATTTCTGGTGCATCCTACATACATATCCTTGCAGTTTTCATAGGTTATAAATTGTTTGTTACTGGGACTCATTTTGAATTCTCTTTGCTATTTCATTCTCATCTGCATCAGCAGTCATGGAAGCTGTGGGTAGAAATACAGTGTAATAAAATATTTCTTGAACTTTATAATCAGACGTACCTGAATTCAAATTCCAATTCTGACTTTTGCTTGCACTGTGAGTGGTGGGAAGTGGTTAGCCTTGTTGAGGAGGTTTGTAGCCACTGCATTGCAGACTTACTGTAAGAATTATATTCAATAAGGATTACATTAAAAATTCCCAGAAAGTCCTTTCCCTATCCCCATATTTCTTCCTCCATGAAATCTAGAGAAAAGAGTACTGACTGATCATGCATTCATTAATTGATTCAATGAACCATTCATTCATTCAATTGACACTTAATCCAGTGTCTGTTCTAGGCCAGGGAACTTCTGGACTAAGAATATAAAAATATAGCAAGACTTTCCAAAGCTCTAAAGATGAGGGAAGAAAACAGACCCACTAAAAATGTTCTAGAATATAGTGAAATGAGTGATATTATGGAACTATATCCAAAGTGCTATGGAGACACTAAAAAGGGACCCATAAAATAATTTCATTTTGTTTTGAAGTATTTCCATTAAAACCTTTGAACTTCCATAGTTCTAATTTTTAGAATTGAGACTAATAGAAATGCATGAGCCATATCAATCATGTTGGGGTCATGTCCATGAACTACCTGCATTTCACTCAAACTCATACATTCATTCATTTAATAAATATTCACATTCTATCTTCAGGACTATCTTGTACTAACTACCTGTGGCTATTGTGCACTGGAAATGGGTCTTGTTAAAATCACATGTGCTGAAGCCTACAATACATGTCAAATTGCAAAGAATTAGTATAAAAAAGGAATTAAAAGATCTCTTAAAATGTTTAAATATCAGTTACATGTTGAAATGATAATATTTGCACATATTAGGTTAAATAAAATATATTATTCAAGTTAATTTCACCTTTTTTAATGTGGCTGCTAGAAAAGGTAAAATTATATATATGGTTCTCGTTTGTGACTCACATCATGTTTCTTCCATTGGACAGTGCTGTTCTATACACTGTGCTCAACCTTGAAGAGAACTGTTCTCGATTTCACAGTGCCTGACAATCTGATGGGATTTACAAACAAGTGCAAGGGGATTTCCAACACAAGGCTGTAAGTCCTTTGGTAGAGGCACCATGCACCCTGGGAGCAAGCATATTAAAGGAATCCGTAAAACCAGACTGGTCTGTGACCAATGACAAAGACCCATAGGACAAGATGAGCTAAGCCAGTCGGCCTCTATGGAGGGAAACCATGAGACTCAGATAGTATTGGGGAGCCATAAGGGAGAGTTGAGGCCCTACTGGTCCATGAGCAAGCACAGTTAGGAGGAAGCAAAACTATAAGGAAGCAGAAGGTAAGATGAGAATAAGATGGCAAATAGGGGATGAGTAAGCCAAGTCAGACTTAAGGAGACAACAGCAAACACCTTCTGAATGGTGTCTGTCTCTAGACAGAGAAAGAGACGTACTTTGTGAAAGTGCATAGGAAGCAGCAAGAACAGGCTGTCCCCCAAAAATGTTTTTGTTCCTACTGCTTTCCAATTCCCAGTTCCATTTGATTTTTGATCCTGTGTATTTTTTGCATAAAACCCCCATTACTGAAGAACTTAATTTATCTATGTTATATTCAACCAAAAACAGCCCTTTGTTGGTTGTAAATCACTAGGTTACTCTGTTAATGTAATGTGTCAAGGGTAGATATGCTGGCAGTTAGGCATAAATATGACCCCAGCCCACCAGTTGGGGAAAGGCATGAAGTTGTGTAGCTCGTTCTGGAAACAGGTTATGCTGAGCCATCCACATTCAGTTGCTCATGCTAAACCTGAATCCCCAAATGATATGCACTGGTGGATATCAGAAGGCCTGAAGAGTATTTTTTTTTTAGCAAAGCTATCTAGCCCACTGTTGGGAGACAATGCTCCATGGGTCCCTTGAGTTTCTATAGATCTTGTAAGCCAAGGCAAGACACAAACTGCCTTATTTTTCCAGACTAGCTTTTCTAAGGATGTTAGTATATTGGCAGCTTTGGAAGATAGATAGTGACTCTCTCCAGAAGAAGCAGCAGATTTGCTTCCTGTCCAGTATAACAAAAATAATTCCTCCCTTTGGGGCAAAGGGTAGGTTTGTTTTCAGTCCATTACAAAGGAGCCAGATTCCCTAAGCTCAAGCCTCCTTAGTATAAACCACTGCATGCACACCATCGATCTGTGCTGTTCTGTGCTGCCCTCGAAGTCCAATGGGGGCAAACTTACACATGATGCAAACATGAAGTTCCTGTTGCTTGCTCTTTCATGAACAATAAAGTCCTTTGTCTCTGACCCTGAAGTTTCATATCTTCTGCCAGTATTCAGAAAACTATGGCAGGCTAACTTGTAAGCTTGCACCCAGGGTAAAATTTAATATAGTCCAAGAAAATGGTTCTTGAAACCCATGTGGTACCTCAACATGGAAAAGTGTTCTAATCATCCCTAATCAATTAAGCCAAATGGGATGAGGACCCAGTATTGACCACCAGTATTGGCATTTTTTGCAACATGGTTCTTCTATTCCTACATCTTATGGTTATTGCTATATACAAGCTTAGATATCAGGTGTAAGTTTGACAAACCAGGTATAGAAAATGATTTACCCATTATTTGCATACAGTAATCCAAATCAAATGTAGATGTCTTTGGTGTCTCTAGGAGGTGAGGAGAAAGAGGATTGGCTGTGGATATTATTTTTCCAACGCAGTGTCTTCTAAAGTGAGGGCAAGACCCTCGTAGGTTCAAAGCAATAATACATGAACATAATGCAAAAATAAATAAAATACATATATTGTGAAGTATGCTCAAGTTTACTTTTTTTTTTAAAAAGTTGGCTGATGAAACAACAAAAAAAAATGTGGCAACTATTGTTTTTGGGGATAGGTGGCCCAAGATTTCCTTTGAAGTCTTATTCAAAGTACCTGGCAATATGGAAAATGCTGAATTACCTTTCAACTGTCATTAATTGAGGGGATATTACAAGGCACTCTGAGCATGAAAGTTTAGAATTTACACTTTAAATAATATCTGGTCTTCAGTTTTGAATGCTTAGTAGTGAAACTTCACTCAGAGATGGTCAGATTCTCAGAAATACATTTAAATGAGATGCTTACGTGAACCAGAATGCAAAGTATCTGTTTATTGTGAAAGCAAACCACTTTCTGGACCTCACTTGCTCACATTCCCTGTCAGGATCTTCTTACTTAGTTTTTAGGATGGATGGCTTGGTCATGAAGTTGATGATCTCGTTCAGGACACTAAGGAGTGCACTGGCTTGAAGGATATTTCTTCTGGTCACGGGGAGATCTGACGAAGCACCCTATCCAAAGCACTGAACCCTTTCCAAGCAACAGACTTGTGTAGGTCACTTACATGCTACATTTCTCACCTGCCCAGCTCGGGGCCCATCTCTTTTCTTATTCTCCTTGGTCTCATTCCATAAGCGCTTCCCTTGTTTTTAACTACAGATGTAAAAAAGATTAATTTTAGCTATATTTAAATGCAGATAAGGCACAAAGAGGGGAAATCACTGCCAAGGCTGGCTGCAGTTAACCTGAGAATTTTTCTTTGCTGATACGTAACTCTATATGAACATGTTCTATATTTTACAAAAATAGGATCCTACTACACACATCTTGGGTTGACCTGATTTGTTTTATTTTGTTTTTTTTTTTCCACTTGACAATACATGCCAAACATTGTTCCATGTGAATAAATAACAAAGTGGCTACATGTATTTTGGATGCACCATATTCCATTATCTGAATGTACCGTTGTTTGTTAATTATTTGAGTTGATATATATCTGGAAGTCTCCAGAAACCCTTACTGTACATTTACCACTCAGAGTGTGTTTTGGGGCCATCAAGCCCCTGGAACACCTCCTCTATCACACAAAGATTGCTTCTTCTTTGTCTGTATACCCCTGTTCTACTTTGCTCTTTTTTTTTTTTGATCTCCAGTACCTAACCAGTTACTGAGATATAGTGGGTTTTCTAACGTCCTTGTCAAACTGAATTGAATAATGACACCGAGGTTAAGATCTTTTCACACTTGCCAGATTATTTATGTGAGCTAAACACCTTGAAGTGGAATGTCTGAATGAATTATATGCAAATCTGGAGGATTTCTGATGTACATGAAGCTTCTATGTCACTATTCTGGCCAGGAAGAACCATCACAGGTTTATAATCCATGTATATGAATTGACTTTTGTCCTTGTTATCTTTTGGAAATTAGAAAAGAAAGTGGGGGTGGGGGAAAAATGATGGATCTGAGAAAAGAAGTAGGTAGCTTTCTTCAATCCCATTTCCAACCCAACACCCGAAGTAAATTTAGATAAATTTAATCTCATAATTTAGAGACACTAATCCTCAAAATATCCAGTTTTATAGATCCCCATGATCCCCAGAGTTCCTTAATTTCCACAGTAGGGTCTGTTCTGTTAATATGGTTCACAGAGAAGTGCTGCTGAAATTTTATTGCATCACTTTGTTCTGTCCATAGGGAAATTGCAAAACAACATCTCATAATTTCAAAAATGGACAGAAATTTTGCTGCAAAATGACACAGAGTGACAGTATCATAAAGTACTTCCCAGGCACTTGTGCCTGAGAGTCTTGTTTAGAGAAATGGGTATTGCAGGGAACAAAATTGCAATGGAGCACAGAATTTTCTATTTCCTTGTTTCCTTCATGACTGAGAATGAGCAAGGCCCAGATCTTCCAGGGATGAGAAGTTTCACTATTATAGCCCTGCAGGCAGCAGCATCACTCTGTCTTTTATGCCTGTGCCTCATCCATTTTGCAAAATGGAAAATTCTATGGCTTTAGCACACATTAGCCTGTCATACTGACTTGGGCTGAAAGAAACACAATCCTATGGGCAGCCCTTTCCAACCTGGGATTCTACGGCACAGAACATATGAGCCGGTACTTAGTTTGTGAATTCAGTTACTCTAAGCAGTCTAAATGCATATTTCAAGCTCTGATTACCCCTCCATCAGGGTTTTTATTTTTCCTTTCCTTCAATTACCCAAGCAACGATAGAAAAAGCAGGAATTTAAATGCCTGTAACACCTGGATAATTGCAATTAGACACGGCTTTAGAGGTGGGAAGGTGGTTCTCCACAGTAAGAATTACCAAGTATATGAAACAGGTAAATTAGAAGGTGGTTTTTAACATTTTGAGCAAAATCACTATTATATGATAACTGCATTGTTAAATGATGGTGTAGTAAATGAAACCCTGAACTAGGACTCAGAATCCCTGATCTCTAAGATCTCTAAAACCCCTCTGAATTTGAATAATATGTAAAAGACCCTAGTTGGCTGGCACAAAAATCAGGCCAGCTTTTGAGGAAGTCAGAAAACAAGTAAGCATTGAAGATAGTGGATGACCAAAAAATTATTTTACTTGATTTTCATAGAATTTTTCAAGGTCAATTTTCAAGGACAATTAAGACAATTAAGACAGAAGTAGACAGTTTACTTGATTTCTGTCAGCACGATATTGAAGAACTTTTCCAAGACACCAGAGTAAGTAGAAGAATTCGAAAAAGTGCTTAAAAATAAGGAAAGTGAAAATTCAAGCTGCCAGCAGCCTTGGTGGTCACCCACTCTAGCTTCCTCAGTATTACAGTTGAGGAAACAGACCCATATACCAGAGAACTCATGTGCTTTAAGCAAAAAGCAAACAAATAAAAAACCTAGCAGCAAAATCTCCCAGGTGTCAGGCCAGTGTTCTTTCAACACACTTCAGGGTTGTAGTCAATGAAGATAGTTTGCCTCTGATAAAATCTATATTGTAATTTTCACAGTCTTTACTAAGTCTGTGCATCTTCCTTGGTTTGCTTCAATTGCTCAAAAACTGTGAAGTCAGCTGCAAATAACTTTTAACACTGTGGCTTCTTTGCAGCACCTGCTTGTTAAACCAAGACTCTTGCTCCTGCGTCAGTGAAGATTTCTAAGCAGGGCAGAGGAGACTAATTCAGAGACATTTTGTAAAAGCAGTTCATACCTTAGTTAAGGACTAGACTAAGTTTCTTCTTGATGAGGGGGTCCTTTTGCTTCAGAAGCTCCAGCAGCACCGTGCCCCTCTCTGTTTGTCTTTAAACATGTGACCATCAGGGCTTGCAGTTCTCCAAGGCGTAATAGGTTGCTTAACAAGTATCTTTCTGTCTGAGCATTTTCTATTTGTTGGGGGTGATGAGTTGGAGTTGCTTGGGCATAAAAACAATTGCTTGTTCTTGTTGCTGCGAAGGAGAGGCTAAACCTGAATATATTGGTGCCTAAGAGTCTGGCACTGAGGGCCTCTTTGTTGCTCAGATGTGGCCCTCTCTCTCTCTAGCTAAGCCACCTCAGCAGGTGAACTCACTGCCCTCCCCCTACGTGGGACCTGACTCCCAGGGGTGTAAATGTCCCTGGAAACATGGGATATGACTCCTGGGAAGGAATCTGGACCCAGCATCATGGGATTGAGAACAGCTTCTTGACCAAAAGAGGGATGTGAAATGAAATGAAATAAAGCTTCAGCGGCTGAGAGAATTCAAATGGAGTTGAGAGGTCACTCTGGTGGGCATTCTTACGCACTATATAGATAACACTTTTTAGGTTTTAATGTATTGGAATAGCTAGAAGTAAGTACCTGAAACTATCAAACTGCAACCCAGTAGCCTTGACTCTTGAGACAATTGTATAGCAATGTAGCTTACAAGGGGTGACAGTGAGATTGTAAAAACCTTGTGGCTCGCACTCCCTTTGTCCAGTGTATGGTTGGATAAGTAGAAAAATGAGGACAAAGACTGAATGAAAAATAAGGTGGGATGGGGGGGATGATTTGGGTATTCTTTTCTTACTTTTATTTCTTATTCTGATTCTGATTCTTTCTGGTATAAGGAAAGTGTTCAAAAACAGATTGGGGTGATGAATGCATAACTATATGATGGTACTGTGAACGGTGGTTTGTACACCATAGATGATTGTATGGTATGTGAATATAGCTCAATAAAGCTGAGTGAAAAAAAAAAACAAACAATTGCTGCTTCTTCTGCTGGTGGGTTCCATTCTCATCAAACTCTTAACAGGGCACACTTGTTTGCTTTCAAGTTTCTGAAAGGCTGTTATAAGAAAGGAGGATTCAATTTATGTCATTACTGAAAGCAGATTAGCTCAATGAATGGCAGCTACCAAGGAGGACGATTAGGAAGAATTTCATAATATTTAATGCCATCCAAAAGTGAAATGAATTATCTTGAAATTCAGTGAACTTCTTGTCGCTGGAGGTGTGAAAGCAGAGCCTGGAGGACCACCTGTCAGGGATGTCATAGAGATGAAAAGAGAAATAACACATTATTTGAGAAGTTTCATGCAACTTCTTAACTCTGATATGCTAATATTCTGTGAGGGTCTCTATTTTAAAAAATTAGATATCAAGTGTCACAATAGTATTTGTGAAGCTCCTTTGAAGTCTAAATATGGGGATAGATGTCCAAGCATTAAAAGACAGAGTTCATTCCACAAGAGAGCTTTTATTAGTGCTTAGGAAACAAAGGTAATGCAGCTAAAAGTCGTAGATAAAGATATAACGAATGTACGAGCCTGTGTCTAATAAGATGATGCCCTCTATAAATTCTACAGGGGCTGGAGAATTAAGGAACATAAATGGAGAATTTGGGTTTTGGGGTGGATCTTGAAGAATGTATAGAAAGAAGTAGTGTGGAGGTAAAACTTGGGGGCAGTGGGTGGTTGTGAAATAAGATGTAGAAAGTAGGATATGCATGCTATAAGAGTTTTTTCGTGCAAGAGACCCAAAGCTGTAAGAACATGTTTGGGCAGTATATCTTTACTTCCTAATTTTCCATTGCATGGCATGCTACATAAGCAGATGGATGTTAAAGAACCCATTTTTTTTTTTAATTTTTATTGAGATTGTTCACATACCATACAGTTATCCAAAGATTCAAAGTGTACAATCAGTTGCCCCTGGTACCCTCATACAGCTGTGCATTCATCGCCACACTTAATTTTTGTTCAATTTTTAGAAACTTTTCATTACTCCAGACAAGAAATAAAGAGAAAGATTAAAAAAGAAAAAAAACAAAAAACAAAAAACAAAAAACAAGAAAGAAAAGGAAACTTGAATCCTCCCATATCCCTAACCAACCCCCCTCAATTGTTGACTCGTAGTATTGGTATAGTACATTTGTTACTGTTTATGAAAGAACATTGAAATACTACTAACTGTAGTATATAGTTTGCAATAGGTATATAGTTCTTCCCTATATGCCCCTCTATTATTAACTTCTAATTGTATTGTCATACATTTGTTCTGGTTCATGGAAGAGTTTTCTAATATTTGTACAGTTAATCATGGACATTGCCCACCATAGGATTCAGTTTTACACATTCCCATCTTTTGACCTCCAACTTTCCTTCTGGTGACATATATGACTCTGAGCTTCCCCTTTCCACCTCATTCACACACCATTCAGCACTGTTAGTTATTCTCACATCTTGCTACCGACACCTCTGTTTATTTCCAAACATTTAAGTTCATCCTAGTTGAACATTCTGCTCATACTAAGCAATGACTCCCCATTCTTTAGCCTTGTCCTATATCTTGGTACCTTATATTTCATGTCTATGAGTTTACATATTATAATTAGCTCCTATCAGTGAGACCCTGCAATATTTGTCCTTATGGGTCTGGCTTATTTCACTCAGTATATTGCCCTCGAGGTTTCTTCATCAACCCTTTTTTTTTTTTAGATGGTTTTGTTCACATGTCATACATTCCATCCTAAGTAAACAATCAATGGTTCTCTGTATGGTCACATATTTATATGTTCATCACCTTCACCACTATCTATATAAGGGCATCTACATTTGTTCTAGTTTGCTAATGCTGCTGGAATGCAAAACATCAGAAATGGACTGGCTTTTATAAAAGGGGTTTATCTGGTTACACAGTTAAAGTCTTAAGGCCATAAAGTGTCCAAGGTAATGCATCAATAACTGGGTACCTTCTCTGGAGGATGGCCAATGTTGTCCGGAAAACCTCTGTTAGCTGGGAAGGCACATGACTGGCATCTGCTCCAAAGTTCTGGTTTCAAAATGGCTTTCTCCCAAGACATTCCTTTCTAGGCTGCAGTTCCTCAAAAATGTCACTCTTAGTTGCACTTGGGGTATTTGTCCTCTCTTAGCTTCTCTGGAGCAAGAGTCTGCTATCAACGGCCATCTTCAAACTGTCTCTCATCTGTAGCTACTCTTTCAGCTTCCGTGCATTTTTCAAAGTGTCCCTCTTGGCAGTAGCTCCTCTTCAAAATATCACTATCAGCTGCACTGAGTTCCTTCCGTTTGTTCAGCTCATTTATATGGCTCCACTGATCAAGGCCCACCCTGGATGGGTTGGGCCATGCCTCCATGGAAATATCTCATCAGTGTTATCACCTACAGTTGGGTGGGGTGCATTTCAATGCAAACAACTTAATCCAAACACTCCAACTTAATCCCCACTAATATCTCTGCCCCACAAGATTGCATCAAAGAATATGGCTTTTTCTGGGGGACATAATAAAATTCAAACCAGCACATTTCTTCCACAGGCAGGAGGGAGAGTCAAAGAAGGTAGAGAGGCAAAAGAAAAAGAAAAAAGAAAAAGGAAAAAAAATGACAACTAGGAAGCAGCGAAAGGAAAGAAAATCTTAAATCAAAGTAAAGTGTAAGACAACACCACCAATGTCAAGTGTCTAACACGCCTCCCCTATCCCCCTCTCTTATTTGCATTTATCTTGGTATATCACCTTTGTTACATTAAAGGAAACATAATACAATGGTTCTGTTAGTTACAGTCTCTAGTATATGTTGATTGCATCCCTCCCCCAATGCCTCCCCATTTAAACACCTTGTAAGGTTGACATTTTTTTTTTTTATTGATAACCTAGTTTATTTTCCAAGGTTATTTATACATATTTTATTTTATTTATTTTTTTTTCATTTTTATTGAGATTGTTCAGATACTATACAATTATCCAAAGATCCAAAGTGTACAATCACTTGCCCCTGGGTACCCTCATACAGCTGTGCATCCATCACACTTAATTTTTGTTCAATTTTTAGAAACTTTTCATTACTCCAGACAAGAAATAAAGTGAAAGATGAAAAAAGAAAAAAAGAAAAGGAAACTCTAAACCTCCCCTATCCCTAACCAACCCCCCTCAATTGTTGACTCCTAGTATTGATATAGTATGTTTGTTACTGTTTATGAAAAAATGTTGAAATACTACTAACTGTAGTATATAGTTTGTAATAGGTATATAGTTCTTCCCTATATGCCCCTCTATTATTAACTTCTAATTGTATTGTCATACATTTGTTCTGGTTCATGAAGTGATTTCTAGTATTTGTACAGTTGATCATGGACATTGCCCACCATAGGATTCAGTTTTATACATTTCCATCTTTTGACCTCCAACTTTCCTTCTGGTGACATATATGACTCTGAGCTTCCCCTTTCCACCTTATTCACACACCATTCGGCGCTGTTAGTTATTCTCACATCTTGCTACCAACACCCCTGTTCATTTCCAAACATTTAAGTTCATCCTAATTGAACATTCTGCTCATACTAAGCAAGAGCATCTACATTTCTTCCACAAGGCAGGAGGGAGAGTCAAAGAAGGTAGAGATGCAAAAGAAAGAGGAAACAAAAAAATGACAGCTAGGAAGCAGCAAAAGGAAAAATAACCTTAAATCAAAGTAGAATAAAGAATCAGACAATACCACCAATGTCAAGTGTCTAACATGCCTCACCTATCCCCCCCTCTTATCTGCATTCACCTTGGTATATCACCTTTGTTACATTAAAGGAAGCATAATACAATGATTCTATTAGTTACAGTCTCTAGTTTATGCTGATTGCATCCCTCCCCCAATGCCTCCCCATTTTTAACACCTTGAAAGGTTGACATTTGCTTGTTCTCCCTCGTAAAGGAACATATTTGTACATTTTATCACAATTGTTGAATACTCTAGATTTCACCAAGTTACATAGTCCCAGTCGTTATCTTTCCTTCTTTCTTGTGGTGTCTCACATGCTCCCCACCTTCCTCTCTCAACCGTATTCATAGTTACCTTTGTTCAGTGTACTTACATTGTTGTGCTACCATCTCCCAAAATTGTGTTCCAAACCACACACTCCTGTCTTCTATCACCCTGTAGTGCTCCCTTTAGTATTTCCTGTAGGGCAGGTGTCTTGTTCACAAAGTCTCTCATTGTCTGTTTGTCAGAAAATATTTTGAGCTCTCCCTCATATTTGAAGGACAGCTTTGCTGGATATAGGATTCTTGGTTGGTGGTTTTTCTCTTTCAGTATCTTAAATATATCACACCACTTCCTTCTTGCCTCCATGGTTTCTGCTGAGAGATCCGCACATAGTCTTATTAAGCTTCCTTTGTATGTAATGGATTGCTTTTCTCTTGCTGCTTTCAGGATTCTCTCTTTGTCTTTGACATTTGATAATCTGATTATTAAGTGTCTTGGCTTAGGCCTATTCAGATCTCTTCTGTTTGGAGTACGCTGTGCTTCTTGGATCTGTAATTTTATGTCTTTCATAAGAGATGGAAAATTTTCATTAATTATTTCCTCTATTATTGCTTCTGCCCCCTTTCCCTTCTCTTCTCCTTCTGGGACACCAATGATACGTACATTATTGTACTTCGTTTCATCCTTGAGTTCCCGGAGACGTTGCTCATATTTTTTCATTCTTTTCTCCATCTGCTCCTTTGCGTGTAGGCTTTCAGGTGTTTTGTTCTCCAGTTCCTGAGTGTTTTCTTCTGCCTCTTGAGATCTGCTGTTGTATGTTTCCATTGTGTCTTTCATCTCTTGTGTTGTGCCTTTCATTTCCATAGATTCTACTAGTAGGTTTTTTGAACTTTTGATTTCTGCCGTATACATGTCCAGTGCTTCCTTTACAGCCTCTATCTCTTTTGCAATATCTTCTCTAAACTTTTTGAATTGATTTAGCATTAGTTGTTTAAATTCCTGTATCTCAGTTGAAGTGCACATTTGTTCCTTTGACTGGGCCATAACTTTGTTTTTCTTAGTGTAGGTTGTAATTTTCTGTTGTCTAGGCATGGTTTCCACGGTTATCCAAATCAGGTTTTCCCAGACCAGAACAGGCTCAGGTCCCAGAAGGAAGGTAAAGAACCCATTCTTGAGTTAATTCACCCCTGCTATCTTAATGCATGGCCTTAAGTGTTACCTTAGGCTTTAATATGATGGGCAAATAAGCTGGATTTCAGCAACCATAAAAAGACCATACTCAATTTGACCTTGAGAACCATTTTCCAAATTCTGTGTGATTTGAAAAGCAGCTTCTTGTCAATCAAACACCACCTGTCATATGTTGAAATTGAGGGTGTGGTTGCTGTCCATCCTTCTGGATAAAAATAAATGACACATACTAAAGCCTTTCTTGCATTTACAGGATATCCCTATTTAGGGTGGTAACAAGCAACTGATATCTTTAAAATTAGGACAGAGAGAGAGAGACGGGTGTAGGGGCTCTTATGAAAGCCTATTCATAATCATCATGGTCTGAAGAGTGGAAAGGACATAGAGCAATTGGACAACTTCCACAGGTGAAGCAATATGATGAATGAGAAACATTTAGCAACCAAGATTGGCAAGGGTAACGAAACACTCAGCTTCACAACCTCCCCAGGATTTACTGAAGTTAGGAAGGAGAGCATGATAAAAACAATCAGAGTAAATTGCAGAACCATCGTTCATGCTGCTTTAATTAAAAAGTCTTTCATCATTTCCAGCTTAAACATCTCTTTTCTCAGTCTTAAAAATAACCACTGAAACTTCTAGTCTCATATTTGTAGGCAGGAAAATCCATACACTGGATAAAGGGAGTGCAATCCACAAGGTTGTACAAAGAAAACATCTCATACATTTTCCTTGGAAATTTTAATGAATACATCTTCCCTCTCTTTGACTCCATTCCAGGGTTACACATGCTATTTCAGGTATTCAAAACCAACTAAGATGTCAACCACTTTGAAACAAAGGTTATAAAGGATGTAAATGTCAGAGTAGCACTGAAAAATATTAAGTGGAATAAACATAAATGATGGATGTATTAGGAGGTACTTAGGATATTAGGTACCCAAGACAGCTTTGAGCTCAAATGTCTTTAAAAGGCAGAGAAAATGTGACAGCGTGGTGGTTTGCCATTTCTTTCCTTGGTTTGTACTCTCTTGATGCATTGGTGGGAACTAACCCTTTTGCCTGGAATTCTTTCTTCCCTATTATTCCTTATCAAAATCCTACCCAATCCTGAAGTTCAGCCACCCTATCCCTATGACCTGAAATCTCACTACTTATTAAAGAGAAGACCAGACCAGCTCACACAAATACAGGTTGGTACCCCAAGTGTGGTCAGGGGTCACACAAAAACCCCATGAAAAGGGCCTTTGTCTGTTATTATAAAGAACGCTGGTGCTCAAACTAAAAAGATGATCACATTCCTTGAATCCTAATCTGTTAGGATCACCATGTATACAGTGTATCACATACATCATCACAGCAAACTATGGAATTTTGTGTAAAGTAACTGACTTGACAAACACACAGAGTTTCCACTCCCAATTTGCGTTGTCCTTTTTTTTTACTGTAATTTTCTCTGTTCCCTCTCTGAAACACATCACTGGTTTCCATCTTCCCATGTCACAGTTTTCAAGAGACAGGAGAGTTCAGAAGAGTTCAGGTCTCAGGGAGCATGAACTTGAATCATGCAGACTTGAATCACTCCTTCATAAACAATGGCCTTCAGGGGAAGCAGGTACTATTTTTTTTCCTGCAATTTTATCCAGATACAGCCACATACCATACAGTAATCCAGTGTACAATCAGTTGTTCACAGTATCATCATATAGTTGTGCATTCCTCACCTCAATTTTTGAACATTTTCATTACTCCAAAGAAAGTAATAAAAATAGGAATAAAAATAAAAATAAAAGTAAAAGAGAATACCCAAAACTCCCCACCCCACCCTTAGCCCCCTCTATTATCCATTTACTTTTTTGTCCCCATTTTTCTACTCATCTGTCCATACACTGGATAAAGGGAGTGTGAGCCAGAAGGTTTTCACAATCACATGGTCACACTGTATAAGCTGTATAATAGTTATACATTCCTCTTCAACAATCAAGGCTACTGGATTACAGTTCAACAGTTTCAGGTATTTCCTTCTAGCTATTCTAACACACTAAAAACTAAAAAGGGGCTATCAATATAATGCATAAGAATAACCTCCAGAATGACCTCTTGACCCATTTGAAATGTCTCGGCCACTGAAACTTTATTTTGTTTCATTTCTCTTCCCTCCTTGGGTCAAGAAGGCTTTCTCAATCCCACAACACCAGGTCCAGACTCATCCCCAGGAGTAGTGTCCCACATTGCCAGGGAGATTTACACCCTCGGGAGTCATGTCCTACTTAGGGGGGAAGGCGGTGAGTCCACTTACTTAGCTACCTTAGAGAGAGAGGCTATATCTGAGCAACAAAAGAGGTTCTCTGGGGATGACACTTAGGCACAATTATAAGTAGGTTTAGCCTCTCGTTTGCAGCAACAAACTTCATAAGGGCAAGCCCCAAGCTTGAGGGCTCTGCCAACTAAATTGTTAGTCCCCAGTGTTTGCAAGAATATAAGGAATTCCCCAGGTGGGGCAGTTGAATAGTTCCACATTTTGCCAGTCCCTCAACGGGGCTCGGCAAATACTTCTTTATCCTCTGCCCAGATTACTCTGGGATGTGTTGGGGCTTCACACTAACCTGTCCAAAAATACAGATCTCACCCCATATTCAAGGTTCCATGTAATTAGGGTGTTTAAATAAAATGACCAAACATGGTAATTACATAGCATGTTACAGAAAATAAAGATTTTTCCACCAAATAAACATCTCTACCTTTGGTATCACACAGAAGTTGATGCTTTAAAATACAGTCAATATCATCCTGTACCCTTTAGTCTGATTTCCCTTAGTCTTAACCAAGTCCATTTCATTCATATCTCTAATTGACATCTGATCTCTTTTTCAGATTCCTTAATCTTTGCTATATGGAGTAATGTTGACATTCATAGCTGCTGAACTCTGGTTATGAATCTCAGGTGTCACGCAGATACCCAAAGTTCCAGGGACCCACCAGGTTATACACAAACAGCCCAGCATTTAAGAATTTAGAAATAACTGTTAACAACTGATGAATAGATGTGACTGCTATAAGAGCTTACAATCTAGGACCTTTACAATAAGCCTTCCCCTGATAACCTGTGCTCTCAGATTCCATTCTCAGAGTTTGCACATTGTAATTACTCCACATTAATGAGGCATTATACTGTCTGTCTTTTCATTTCTGGCTTATCTCACTCAACATACTGTCCTCAAGGTCCATTCACCTAGTTGCATACGTCATAACTTCATTCCTTCTTGCAGCCACCCAGTATTCCATTGTATGCATACACCACAGTTCACCATTCCATTCATCAGTTGATGTACCCTTAAGCAACTCCATCCATTGAAAATCGTGAATACTTCCACCATAAATACCAGTGTGCAAATGTCCATTCATGTCCTAAACAGGTACTATTAAGAGAGACCTGAGGCATCCTATTTGTTGGCAAGTTTACCACTTGCGAGTGTTCCCTCTCCCCTCGGAGTAACCCCTACATGTGTCTCCCTTTCCTCTAATTTCCCCTCATCTCCCCTATGTTCCAGCCACAACTGGGTAGGTGGGTAGAAAGCCAAGGTTCAGAACATAGACCCTCAAAGGATCCTGCAGTATCGTATACTGGCCGTACACCTGGCTGTGTATCAGAATGTCATGGAGAGTTCAGCTGCCTTGCATCTGAGCATTCTTCCTGGAACTGGGAGATCCCCCACAGGTAAGTCTGGCAAGGACACAGACTTGACCTGCCAACATGGAAGCAGTAAATGCCAGAGGCTTTTTTCCCAGCATCCCTTGCTGCTAGGACATGGGCACGTGACACAAGGGCTGCCAATCCCCACATCCAGCCCAGCTCCAAATCAGGGCTGCACAGAGGCAGATACAGAGGGATTATGGAGCCCTCCTGGTGGAGGTGAGAGGAACAGAGCCAACACTGCTGTGGCATCATGGGTAAGGCAGTGGCGGTGGTGGCAGCAGTTCTGTCTTGAGGTTTGGGGTAATTTTCAGGCCTTCTCTGAGCTGCAATGCTGTGAGAATACAAGTGTATTAGTCTTAACAGTTTTTTTTTTCATGCATGTCTATTTTATTACTCATCTACCCATACACTGGATAAATGGGGTATCAGTCACAAGGTTTTTACAGTCACACAGTCACAAGATGAAAGCTATACAGCTATACAATCATTATCAAAGATCAAGGCTACTGGGTTACAGTTCAGCAATTTCAGGTGTTTCCTTCTGTCTATTCTGATACACTAGAAACTAAAAAAAAAAATATCTATATAATGAGTCAGTGGTCATAGTCATTCGTTAAATCCTAACTCTTCAGTTACAACTCCTCCCTCTCATTTGCTCATTCTCTCAATCTTCAGGGATATCTGGGCAATGACTATTCTAACTTCATGTTAACAGCTTTTTGAGGTATAGTTTAGTTCACATATATAATATTCACCCTTTTAAGGGTACAAGTCAATGATTTTTTTTATAATTTTACAGAGTTATGTTGCCTTCACCACACTTGAGTTTTAGAACATTTGTACCACCCGAAAAAGATCCCTCATGCCAATTTGCAGTTAATTTCAGTTCTAATCCCCAGCCCTGAGCAGCCATTAATTTGCTTTTGTCTATAGATTTGCCTTCTCTGGATATTTCTTATGAATAGAACTGTACAATGTGTGGCCTTTTGCACTTGGCTTTTTTCACTTATCATTGTTTAAAGTTTATTCACACTATAGTGCATATCAGCATTTTGGTTCTTTTTATTGCTGAATGGTGTTCCAATGAATGGCTATATCACATTTTGTTGATCCATATAACAATGGTTGGATATTTGGTTGTTTCCATTTTTTGACTTCTATGGAAAATGGTGCTTCTGCACAGGGTCCTTTGAATGCTTTTCTTCTTAAAGCCTCCAGAGGAGTTGAGTCTGCTATTTGCAAGAAAGATCCATGGAAACTTTCTAAATCATAATTCCCTAGGGCTCACCTCAACCTTTGTCATAATCCTCAGGTCTGGGACCCAGGAACCTGTTACTAAGCTACCTGTAGAAAGCAAGCCTGATCTAATTCTGTGAAGCAGCTATCAGGAGCCACTGCTTTAGGAGACAACAAGTGTGTAGCTTTTCCTGCCTTGGTGCATTTGATTATATACTTTCTTCTATCTAGAACACTTTCCACAATCTCCTCTAAAAAGCTCACCAACTTAAATGTCCTTTTTAATGAAAAGAACATATTGCCTTAATTTGAAATAAATATTCTTCCTCTGTGTTGCCATGACCTGCTCTGCCTTGGTTATCAAAACCTGCCTTTAAAATATTTTTTATTGATTCAGAGAACTCAGAACCCAAAGGCTGGATAACAGAAACAGCTTGAGTCAGCCACACCCCTGGCAGGGACAGGGTCTGTTGAGAATTAAAGATAATGCCCCTATTTATGCAAGTGGGGAGCTGTGGGCTGACAAGCACCACTGGCTGGGCGGGATAGGAAAAGGACAGGGGGGCCTGACAACCTGTGGGGTCTCATTCTTAGGGAAACCTCATACAGATCACACTCTTCTCCTGAGACCTGTGCCTGTCTGGACTGGGAAAATCTGTGCAGTCACTCATATCTGGGAAGACCCTCTCACAAAAGGTTACAAAGAGACAAGGCAAGAACCAGAAAAACAACAGGTGAAAAATTCTGCTAGACTAAACAGAAGCTATGCTAGAGGTCTAGAATAAGTTTAAATGAATGCCAAAGAACAAATAGAGAACAAAGCCAACCAACAAGAAAACCCTAGGTAAAAGTGTGGAAATGAGCTCCAGAATAAACCTAAGTTTCCTGGAGACCTGAAGGATTGAGGTCTTTTCTAGCTTTTCTAGGTTCCTGCCACAAGGTCTTATACCAGAAGTGTAGCTGCCTGCATCTCAGATAACATTGCTAGCTCTGGGCATGTGTCTTTTGCCAGCCCACCTCTTAATTCTAAACATTCAGAAGCAAAGTTTCTTTCTCTTTTTCCCTCTCCTGACCTTGTTACTAATGTTTGTGTGTGTGTCGGGGCAGGGGGGGGGGTGCATTTATTAAGCTTTTGCTTCCAATTAGCTGATCCAGGAATCTCTCCTCCATTCTGAATTTACTTGGAAGTCATCATGGGGTGCATTTTACCATATGGAACCAGCATGAAAGAAGAAAGAGCCACGATCTTGCCCAGAACTGATCACTGTGGTGTAGCAGACATTTGGAACACGGATCTGGCTTAAGCCTTTGGTTCTAGAGGCACGGCCACATGGGCCAAGGACCAAGTCCGAGGGAGCACTCAGCCACGGTCCTCCTTTCAGCACAGGTGCCAAGTGGTGCATCCAGTCAAGCACATCTCCCAGCCAGGAATCAGACTGGCTGGTAGTGGTAATTTAGGAACTTTCCAAGGAAAGCAGAACTCCAGAAACCTGGGCTGGCAAAAGGGACAGAGCTCTAGCTCCCATGGTGAAGCCGGGAATTCCAAGGAGGATGTGGTACTAGATGAAGTCTGGCTTGGCAGAATAACCAGTCAGAGCTAAAAGATGTTGGCAAATTTGTGGATCAAAAAGAGATGTGAGAGGAGAGAGGATGTACATACCTATGAAACCAGAGGGCCATGTGGATTTTATATTTTGGGTGACAGTGATAATCCATCAGATTCCGCATTCTGAAACAAGATAGAAATCTTACTCTACAGGAGGGGAGAATGAAATAGTTGGAGTATGTACCATCTCAATCAGAAATGGCACAGAAACTGGAAAATCTGAAAACATAATTGGGGGTAGGTTTCTATCAGAATGAACTAGGTCATGCTGGCTGCTGGGAACCAACCCCAAAGGCTTACTAGCTTAAAACAGCGAAGGTTTATTTTGTCCATGTCCATCTCTTGTTGGAAGGGGGTGGTGACCTGGCTTATTCAGGAATTAGCTGACGTGAGCAGGTCACTGTGCCAGAGGTAAGGACACTTCTGGAAGTTGTTGAACAAGCAATTAATGGTCCAGCCTAAAATCTATAAACCTCTCTTTCATTGACAACTCATTGACTAGAATTAGTTACATGGCTCCATCCAATCTCAAGGAGACCAGAATGTTCCCAGAAGGTATAGAACCAGCTATCTTTGTTGTAGAGCTTTAATGGCTATGTGGGGCTCTCATTTGTTGAAAATTATCTCTATATGAAATAATTAAGAAATATTAAAACAGGGTTTCAAATACAGAGGTTTAAAGCTTTATGATGAATCTCTTCTTTCTACTGTGCCAGTGTGGCTATGCATAAACTAATTACATAGTGGTATCCATAGTTTAAATTTGAGGTTATCCTCACCACTCCCCATTTCCATTCCCTGTGATGTGCTCTAGTCTGTCTGTGAATATCTCACAATTTCACCTTTGGGTCCTAGAATATAGCCATGTTCCTTTTTATTCCTCTCCCTGTCTTTCCTTTGCCACCCCCTACTTCTAAAAGCTATCACATAAACAGCTCATCAAGCATCCAATATTTTTCTGCACTTCATCTCAAAAATATTTTTTTCCTGCAAAATAACAGTCATCTGCATTTAGTGATAATTCATCTTCCTTGGCTCCAGTCATGCTGGACACTATCAAATTTAACCTGGTTTGTAGTTTGGGATTGTGTACTGCACAAACAAATAGAAAGCCCGGCATCTAAAGAATAATCTGATTTGGAATTTTTCCAGGCCATTACATGGAGAGAAATGCCTTCAAACCATCCCATATTAAAGCAAAGTTTGGAAGAACATGTTGATAGCAAAATAACACAAACAAAAGTGCATTTCATGGTAAAACAAAACAGAACACCATGATGGTCTATGTTACTTTCCTTAAATACAAATCAGATTTGCTCTAACGCTTTCCAATAGGATAAGCAATTGAAGTCTGTCATCTGACTAAATGAAACGGGAAAATTTACCAGAAATCTGGAAGATTCAGAAGCTGTTTGCAGCATGAATATCAAGTGATAGGAAGCCTCAATCACTCAGATCCTGTAGCCTTAAATTTTCATGAGCCTAGAAACATGCCAGAGAGCCACTGCACCTCAGAGATAAAAACCCTGGGGGAAAATCAGCAGCACTAAGCAGTTCAAAAACAAACAAGACAAAAGAGAGACTTTTGCATATGCTATAAATTAAAAACATGTTCATGCTGACTAAGTGTATGTTTTGTTAAAGGTGAATTCTTGTCGTCTTCAGTTCTAGAGAGAAGGCAACAAGGGCAAATTAATTCAACAGAGGTTTTGTTTCCTCCCAAAGTTATGTGTGTCCTGGAACGAAAAGGAGAAACTGATGTTGGGCTGCCCTCAAAATTACACAAGGTGAATGTGTTGTTTGGGATTTTTAAAGATCAAAGAAAAAGTGACACGGACGGAAATGTTTCTAACGTTACAGTGCAGTTCAGCCATATGTGTTGTGTTTTCTTTTTGCTTTGAATGAGGCGCATTTAGATGAAAATGGATGTTTTGGTCCACGTGGTAAGAATCAAAACTATGCTTTTTATTATTACAGAATTATATCATCAACTGCTAATGATTATGTAAGTGGCTAATTATTTTCATGATTACTTCAGAATAAGCCTTCTAGGAAACTGCAGCCACTCCCTTGAAATGTGTAAAAGTCTAATTTCATAAATCATCCGCAGAACCATTCTTTTTCTCTTACCTCTGGGAAGAAAGTCTGTTTGGCTTTGCTTTCTGAGTTTCTGCATTTGACTTGGTCACTCCTCATTCTTCAAGTTGCCAGAGACCAGAGTATGGCTTCTAGGGGCCTGAATGAAACGTGTGTGCCTGGAAACTGACTGTTGGATTTCTTTCCATGCGTTTCTCTTTCCATGTTTTATTTAAAACTTGATTGCTTAAATAGCAATAAACAAGCAACTAAGCAGAGCTCTGCTGATAACTATATCAAATTTCATCTATTTATCAGTGACAGATTTTACGATCTCTGGTACTTGGAAGTCTCACCTGACTATTATTTTTATGTCACTCTACAAAGACTCCAGAATTAGAGGGTTTCTGATTTTACAGATTAGAAGAATAAATTTGGAGTTTTCTTCTCTTCCTTCAAATTAGAGTTTCAATCCTACCTCCTCCATTTAGCCTTCCTTGATTACTTCATCCAGATGGGAGATCTTCTCCACCTTAAACCCCAACCACATTCGAAGTTTCCTTATAGCACTTGTCACACATAGCTTGATATGGCCGCCATTTGAGTAACACATCAACATCATTCAGAGGAGTGAGGGGTCCCAAGTTTTCACCCAAATAACCCCAGTTAGCAGCTCTGTGCTAACTATTCCTAGCTTCTTTATTTGAAAATAAGAATGATAACTGCTTTGTCCATCTTACAGGATTGTTATGACATCCAAGACTGACAGATCTTCCTAACCCATCAGCGTTTGTGCAGAAATATTACCTATGATGTGTCTTCAGGAGCAAAACTATGATCTTACCTGCTTGTCCCAGGAAACCTGCTACTTAAAAGGAGCTCAATAACTTTTTTCATGAAGGAATGTAAGAACAAAAGATTAAATTAATTGATTCATTAATCAATAAAGAAATAGAAGTTCCTAAGGAAAGGTCCAGAGAGGAAAACAGAAGAAACAAAGGGAAAAAAGAGCAGAAGAAAGAAAGGGAAATAGAAAAGCCAAAGCCAGGAATGAGGAGGGCCCTGACACCCACTTTAGTATCCATTTCTCTGCCTTCCCTCAGGTTTTCCCTGCCTCCAGGTGCTACAGGAACCTACCCCTATTATTCTCATCACCTCTGCTATCATTTTGAGTCCTTACAATGGATTATTTCATTGAACCCTCTCAATAATCCGATGAAGTAGGTACTAGCAATATCCCCATTTTACAGATGAAGAAACTGAGTCTTGGACACACGTGTAACTTGCCAAAGGTCATACAGTGGTGGAGTCAGGATGGCAACTCCTATTAGTCCTATTCCAGCACTTGAGCACTATGGTATGCCATGTCCCCAAAAACCAGTGAGCTAAATGGTGACATTTGGCAAGCTTCTCCATGCTGATTTGGAAGACTTTTCACTGCTTTTGAAGACATCGTTACCTGAAGGAGATCAAAGGCCCCCGGGAGGCTCCAGCTGGAAAGAGCACCCAGTCTCATGGGTCTCTCAAGGTTGGTGTTTCCTCTCACTTGGACCAGAGGGCCCTATGGAGAGCTGATGGGTGGTGTGTCTAAACATCTCAGGAGACCCGGTGTGAGACTGTGCCTTCAGGACCCCTTTACACATCTTTGCAGCCGGCACAGCTTCTGATGACCTGGCACCAGCACCCAGATATGAACTGTGCCACATGCTGTCACCATCCATTTCCCAAACCAGTCACGCTGACGGCCAGGCTGTGTATGACAGGCATTGCCTCCAGTAAGGGGAGCATCCCTGGGTCCTCACCCGGCCAAACCCCAAGCTCCACCCTGCTGCCTTGAACCAGAGTACTTGAGAATACTGTCCATGGTGAGAGAAAGATCTCAGTTCAAATTCTGCCTTTGCCTCTTATTTGCTGTGTGACCTTTGGCTAAATACTCACCCCCTCTGAGTCTCAACTTCCTCATCTATAGAATGGGACTGATAATAATTCTGAACTCCCAGGGTTGTTGTGTGGATTCATTTTGATGGTGAACATGAAGCACTTGGCACATAACATAAGTTCGGGGAGTGGGAGCCAAAAGCCCCCACGTATTTCGCACCCAGTGCCTTTTTCTGAGGTGCTGTTCAGCAAAGTACTTGCTCAGCAAATGGGAGGAGGTTTGGTCCAGGGGAATGGAAGTAGTGGTGGTCCTGAAATGTGAGTGAAGCTGAAATTCACTTACAGTGTCCATTAACATCACAGATGTCTGGGTCCCTACCCCCCAAAATTCTAACTAAATAGACTTAGAGTGAAGCCAAGGAATCTTTCATTTTAACAAGCATCCCCCAAGGCTGGAGAGTAAAAACAAAACAAAACAAAAACTCAAGAAAACACTAAAGTAGAAGATGGGTGAAACCTAAAAAAAAGATCACACCCTTGTCCCAATTCCAGGTCTATCATGTTGCACGTCATTGTTTTAATTTACTCAAGCGACCCTGGAAAAAGTATGATCTTATTATGAATGCTCTATCAGCTTCAAATGCCAGGCCTTTCAGTTTGTTTGTTGATTTTCTCGCTCCAGGTATAAGCAACAAAAACTTTCATCTCTCTACTTTTCCACAAATGTCAGTCTTTCTTGCATGGAGTCCTATTTTTTTCTCCACCTTAGGGATGAAAGCTGCCTTCCCGGGTTCTTTATTTGAGGCTGCCCCACTGTTCTTGAACACAGGGGAAATTTAAGGTGATATTATCATTTTCCCCAAACTTTTCTGTTGAGTCACATTTCCAATCTGTTCTTCCTCATTACCTTTAAGACATCCTACGTAACCAGGACTCTATTTCCCTAATCTGAAAGAATGCATCATGAAATTATCAGTGATATAAATCTCTTTTTTCCACAAATAAGCCCATTTTAGTTAAGTGATATTTTGAGGAACGTCCAGATGGCTGAAGTTACCAGCTTGAATATATTTCCTTTCTTTGTCAGTTTTTCAAATGCATCTGAGACAACTTCACACACTTCCTCCAGGTGGCTTAATGAAAGCCCTGACCTTACTGTTGAGATATAAGAGGGGCTTGGTGATAAAGATATGATTAGAACTTGCTGGAAGCCTCATTCTCAACCAAAAGCTCAGTGCACAAAAACTCATCTTTGAGGCTGGGATCAGAAAGGCAGCATGTCGGTCACAGGTTTTCCTCAGGTATAACCTAATCCCCACTCAGGTGAGTCAAAGGCGGCCACTTAGGAGGCAAAGACACCAGGTAGCAGCATCGACATCGCAAAGCACCATGTATTTTCCTTGTTCGTCTTCTATTATAATCAGTAGGAAAAGACTTGGTGAGCAAAACCAGTATTTAGAGCATGGGTTGCTCAGCAAAATTTGGTCTACCCTCTGATTTAATAAACAATGTATAATTAGAACACAGTCACGTTTGCTTATGTATCATCTATGGCTTCTTTCCCGGTGGCAGACTTGAGAAGTCATAGCAGAGACTGTAGCGTTACATACCCTAAAATACTTACTATCTGGCTTTTTAACTGAAGTAGTGTGCCAGCCTCTCATCTAGAGAAGGCTCCTCCAGCTAAATAAAATATGTGACTCAGTAGCAGTGGGATGAAAGAAGAGGGTCACTAACAAAGAGGAAGTTGCTCTCCCGAGCTCTTAATTTCCTGTCCTGAGTGAAGGGGATGAGCAGAGAGCACGGAAGGAGGTTGGAGGTGTCCTTTCCTAACACAATTCAGCCCATACGTATTCTCCCTTTCAACCTCCAGCCATGGGCCGACAGTTTTATATCAGAAATAGGTTTGAATGGTCGTAAAGATGGAACCCCTACCTCATTCTTTGCCCTTCAATTCACTGATTTCTCTCGAGCCCTGCAGGGCTGCTGAGGCTCGCAGGCGCTGCCTTCTGTGCTCTGTCACATTCTGTGTCCTTTGGGACTCAGTTCTGACAAGGGGGAACAACTGGCCTGAGTGACTTAGTTCAACTACTGATGGGAATCCTTTCTACCAAGTGCCACTTCCCATTGAGGTCCTTAGCTGCAGGGACAGGGCTTTGAACTAATGATGAATATGGGAGTTGCAGAGAAACATTCACTCACCAAGAGAAGGTCAAGTGGAGAAAGAGGCCTTTACATGAAATCTGCACTAGGATCCAGACTCTGGAGAGTTGTTTTTTATTTTCTTTTTTTTTTTTTTTTTATTTCTCCCTAATCATCACTATGTATCTTCTGTGCTCACTCATTGTGACCGAAAGTGGAGCTTGAGGCACTGGGCTCACTCCTGACAGCACAGCAGTTCGCTCTGTATTTTGTATTTTGTGGGGGCCAAAATGGTGAGATGCCTTCTAAGAGCAAACCCTTAAAGGCAAGCTTATTTCACTAAAAAAATAGCTAATGCATGTTGACTGAATAGGATCAGGTGACAGGAACTTCATAAAAAATATAACATGGAAGAGGATGAAAGGAGGAACGGGTGCTTGGAAAAGTGTCTGAGGGCTTGAAATTGCTTTGGTTTAAGAAAATAAACCTGGAGGAAGAGTTAATGCATCCCACTGAGATCAAATATACTTCATTCACCCAGATCCATCTGTCCCCACAGGCCATCAATTTTTCAAGCACAATGACATCCAGTAGAATACATATCCTGTCCCCGTTGGCCAAATTCCGATCACTTAGGTGGTTTATTGAATGCCCAATTCAGGCCATTGGGCTGGACAAGACCCTTAGGACTTTATGGGCACAGAAACTAGCAGCCCAATCCAAATAGAAGCCACCTCTTGTTTCAGTAAAGTCAAAGCTGTTGATGTGCATGGTTGACGGTCTTTGAGCCACATGGGAAGGCTGTAGGTGTTTTTGCACAGAATTCCACGACCCCATGCTGAAGATGATGATGATGACAGTAACGACAATGAGGATAGCTAGCATTTATTGAGCACTGCTTCTGAGCTAGACACTGTGCTAAAAGTTTATTTACACTACCCCATGAAATATTCCCAACCTCCCTTTAAAATGGGTGTTATTAGTAACTCCCATATTACACACAATTCAACTGAAGCCACCAGAATGCTACGGCTTGTGTACTTCACTCTGTCTTCCCCCACCATCCAAGGCCTACCTTGGTAGACATAATATTGACCTTTTCATTTTAAATGCCAGAGGTGTCTTTCAGAAGAGATTTTCCAATGATTTGCCTTAGCATTCTACAAAACTTTGAAGCTGTACTTCCTCACTTCTCCATTTACATTCCAAACGTACCCTACGGAACAAAATCCTCAGTGCATCCAAACAGAGAGGAGCCCATTCTCTATCTGCAGCCACGTGATTAATAGTAATAAAGAGGTATCAAGAGGGAAAATCCCATCAGCTCTGGAAGGATTGAAGCACAGCTATCTGAAGGATGTCAAATTGTGTTCTCTAGGGAGTGGAGCTGAGGCATGAAGGCTATATGCAGGTTTTTTATCATTTATACATATCAAAGACAAAAATATTAGAACCTAGGAGTATTGGGATTCTGAAGTTTCAAAATAGATCTTTAGAAGTATATTGTAATAACAAGTTCCACAGGTTTGGATTTAAGGCAAAATTGGGCTAAATCCTGACTCTGTACTACTTATTACCTGTGGGGTTTTGGTTAAGCTCTTATTCTTCTTGAGTCTCAGGTTTCTTATCTGTAAAACTGATATTATAACATCTACCTGGCAGGCTTCAGTGTGAAAGCAAAAACACATGTAGCAATCTAACTATAGGGCCCAGTGTGTAGTATGCACTACTATAGCCATAAATGTAACTGGGAGCTATTATACTTCACATTTTCAACATGCCCTAATACCATTTGTTTTCTGTTTTTTAAAATGTGATGCATATATGCATGAATTCCTGGTTGAACCAGAAAATTGTTTTTCTGTTGTTTTATACTCAGTCTTTTGTTTTTAGAATCATTCTAAAATGTTTGAGGCATTTTTCTGCCTTAGTGGATTCAGTACATAATTGAATCTTTCTTTTATCACTGAGTTTCTCACAGGAATTTAGGCACAATCATTTGAGCCTCATTTCTCATTGTTGCACAGTGGAAAAGGAAATTATGGATATCAAAGAGCAGGCTTGATTATTTTCCAACCCAAAACAAAATTATTAAATTTTACTTTTCTGGCTAAAACCTCAAAATGGATTTGTTCTCATTTTGAACTAATATGCAAGTATTTAAGGAGTTCTTTCTATGCCTTAAGGGCTATACTGGTGCTATGAGTTGTAATAAAAATAATAACAATAACAATAATAATAAATATTATACTAAAGTTCTGCCTAGAGAACTCTGACTTAGATTGGTAGTTTTCCCCTGAATTAATAGACAGAGAGAACACCATTGAATTAGGGGAAAGAAATTCATCTCATCCCCAGACAGCATGTTACTTTCCATGAGGAAGTAAGAACCCCCATGGATTATGTTTCTAGGCCAGGATATGTAATTTGTTGTATCAGTGGCTCTCAAACTGGAGCTTGCATTAGAATCACCTGGAGGACTTGTTAAGAAACAGATTTCCGGGACCCACTCTCAGATTTCTGATTCAGTGGGCCAAGGCAAGCATGCATTTCTAGAAAATTCCTAGATAATGCTGATGTTACTGGTTCAGGGACCACACTTTGAGAATATCCACGTTATCCAAGAAGATAAAAAATTTCTCAGTTCTTCAGTATGTATCTTTCAAAAGAAGGATCCCTTTAACAAACAGGTAGGGTTTTGTTTTTAATAGGAGTCTTTTTTCTTGTCCTCCTAACTTAGCATTCTCCGAGACTCATTCTTTGGCCTTTATATTTTTCTTCTCTCTTGCAGAGCAGCCTCCAGTCTTCTGTGTTCACCTCTATGCAAATGGCCCTCAAGTCTCCATGCCTAATTCCCCCATCTTCATAGAGCTGCAGGTCCAGAACTCCATGTGTTCTTATTCAACAAGAATTTGCGGGAAAAAATGAATAAGTGGATGAATAAATGGATAGATGAGTGGGTGTGCAATGCCTCAAGAGCTACCTGCAGAACCAGAATGCTTTTACTTGAGGTTCTCTTGGTTCTAACTCTCTGGCCCTGATCTAAATTAACTGCAGAAAGAAATGCCTTCTAATTATGTATGATATTTTATGAAAATCATGATGAGAGCAAAGAGGTGGGAGAGAGTGAAGCTGAGCTGCAACTGCTGTAATTTTATAGAAGATTTGGGAAACAAGCAAGCCTGAAACATTAAAAAATTGCTGCAATGCGAATATAGGTGAGCTTTTGGAAACCCTGTTTTGTTTCAATGCCTTTTCCTAACAATTATCTTAACTCCCAAATTAGAACAAGTTTATATGAACAAAACATGCTTTTTTTTCTCATTATTTCCATTTTCTAAGCTGTTAACCAGTCCTTCCCAACTTCAGACAATCTTGGAATATAGCTTATCCCTCTAGTTTACACTATGAACCCATAATGGCCCTTACTCCACCAAGTCTGGGAACAATTGTGAGTGCTCTCTACGCTGCTAAGTGTGATTATCACATTGGTTTATTGGGGGAATTTTAAATAACAAAGAAAAGACACCATTTTGGATGTCTGAACAATGACAGCTTGCACGTCTCCATCCTTCTGCTTTAATTTCTGCTCCGTATCTGAGAAACCTGATCAGAAAGCCCATGTGTGCACTCAGTCTCTGTGGCTGATGGAAATTCTAAATCATACAAGCCTTAGCCTGCTTGGTGGCACCCGCACTGCAGTTCCACACCTTCGCCATAGTAAAAAGCCAAAGCAATCCACACCTCCTTACCCATTGTTTAACTCCAGACTGAAACAAGCCCTTCCCTTTGGAGAAGGCTTTCCCCGCTTCCTGTGAGCATAATGCCCTCTGTTTCACACCCCGATCCAGGCAGGATTACTAATAACCCCGACCCTTCAGGAATGAAGGTTTGGGCCAACCCACCAGTGGGAAACCCAAGACCAGCGGAGGTGCTTGCTGAGGGTAAAGGGAACATGGAATGGGTATTGGAAGGAACAAGGTGGTCATAAATATCACCTATGACCATGTGACCAGTTGCAGGAATGAAGACTATAATGGTTATGAGCATTTCTTCCTTATTTTGCTCTGTATATGTTTGTACATAGACATAAAGCAAATATCATTTTTTTCTTCCCTCTATTATCCTTTTATCATATAACATAAGTTGTATTACTTTATGCCATAGTACTCAAGTTACAGGGTATCAAGGATAACAGTGACTATTACCCAAGGACTTGCAACTTCTTCTGGGGAAAGGGTCAGTGCCTTTTCAGTTGTAGGCAGAACAGTTAGATCATGTTAAGTGAAAGGATGACAATGCTATTGTCTTTATTTGGAGATTAAGTTCAGTTTAAGGAGATGTGCATGGGTGTAGGGGTGCCAAGGGTTGGGGTGGGTCATGATGGTTATTTTCATGTGCCAACTTGGCTACGTTATGGTGTCCAATTGTTTGGTCAAGCTAGCTCTGGCCTGATTGTTACTGTGAGGGTATTTTATAGATGGATTTGCATCTATAGTGTGTTGATTGCACCTATGGCTGATTGCATCTACAACCAATAAAGGATATTGCCCTCAGCAATGAAGGGAGTCTCCTTATTCAGTCAGTTGGAGATCTTAAAGCCAGAACTGAGGACTTCCGAAAGAACAAAGAAGTATTTCTGTCTCTCCTTCAGCCTGCCAGCTTCTCCTGGGGAATTCAACGTCACCTTCATTAGAATTTCCAATTTGCTGCCTGCCCTACAGCATTCAGACTTGCCAATTCCCATAGGCCAATGAAACAATTCCTACAATAGATCTCTTGATATTTACATACATATACATATATGCATTATATGTGTGTGTGTGTGTATGTATGTGTGTGTGTTTATGCATACAGTTCTCTTTCTCTGGAGAAGTTCTCTGTCAGAGTCCTCTTTCTCTGGAGAAGACTGACTAATAATAAGTAAGTTTTGGGGTTGTTTGCTACACAACTTCATTTCATCCATTGTTTCCCAAGCTGATTTGAACTTGAAACACTTTATTTCACTAAGCACCTAATTAACATCTCCAGAAACACACTTGCAGAAATGGGGAGTGAGAAGATTTCAGCCTTTGTCACTTAAGGCTTAATTAGCAATCCTAAAGAATTCTCTGGGAAAGTAGAAGTTAGTGGCTCCTAATTGAAGAAATCTTCTCAGGAGCTTGTCCTACGGTCCCTTATATTTAAACATATGCCCCATGTCTGCAGGAAGAACCAGCTTAAAGGGTGGTTTCTCTTCCCAACAGAGAACCAAATGCAGTCCTCACCAGTGAGAACTTCATAGCTCTAAACGTCCTTGCTTCTGGAGGTAAAAGCTTCGGAAATCCATGTCAGTAAGAATTATCAGCCTTACCTTTGGGAGAACTACACTTATCATTCCTTGGTAATAAATGTTGAGATATGATTTACTTGCTTGTCTTTGGTAGATGTTTTTAAATAGCAATCTTCTTTTATCAGCAAAAATTTTAATAGCTGTCTCATAATTGAAATTAAATAAATATTGCAAGTAAATCACTAAAAACTACAGGCAGTTATTAATAAGACACTTGAATCAGCAGCTCTCCCAGATTATTTCAAGTTCTTCACAGGGTTACTTTGTATGTAATTAAGAGACATCCTTCAATTCACTGACATTCACTGTGCTCCACTACCCTAGTCATTTTCCTTCACACCAAGAGTTGGGATGTGTAATTCCTGGTCTCCCTTTTTTTTTTCCTTTCTTTTTTTAGCCAACAGCATGAGTGTTTCCAAGTACAGGGCATTTCAATTTCTAAACAGTAATTTTGCCTCCTGTTCCAATAACAAATTCTAAGCTTATTTCAAAGTCTTGCTCTAAAGCTTTACTTTAATCTTTTCCAAACATAAGGCAGCTGCTTACAATGAATTTAGCGTGTTAACCTCTCTAAAGCACCATTGGCTGTAGGTATCAGCAGGATATGTGTCTATCTAACTAATACAACTTGATGGGGCTTTGGAAAAAAACCCGTGCACTGAAATGTCAGTCCCACATCCTGTAAGTTCAATCATTACATATCCATTCATTGGTATTTAAGACTTTGTGTTCTTTAAGTTTAAAATATATATATATAAAATCACTTAAGTCTAGAAGGCATTAATCCTTGTCAGCAAGCACCAGGATTAACAGTTATGGTTGTGTTTGACAATCCCCAGAGAGTAAAGTTTTATAGGAGTAAAACACAAATAGGAGGCGGTTGCAGAATGAAGGAAATCTCATCCATCCCTGCCCAGAGAATTTTTTTAGATAGTTCATTTTCTCTTCACTCCACTCAGCCCTCTCATTCACAAATCACTTAAAAACTGAAACAGTTTCTCCCTAAAGCATGAATTCTTGAAGAATTTACACTAAATGATTTCATGGCAAACTAGTAAATATGACACAATCAGAAAATATTTATGATATGAGCCTTAAGGATGACACAGGTGTGGAATTTTGTGGTCCAAACCATGTCTTCTTACACATGTATTATCTTCTTTCTATCAGAAAATGTATGCTGTAAATATATTCCTGGATCTTCAGACTCAACATTATAAAATATTTTGACTGTGTTGGGTGGCATAAAAAAATTGGAAGAAAACTTGAAGGATATGGTCTTGTTGGTTTAAAAATATTTTCAATTACAATGTGGTGTTTGGGAGAGATTAGAGTAAATCTGGATACTAAATTTCTAAATAAGTTTAGGATTTGGATTTCATGCTAGAGACAGAAATTCTCATCTCAGTGCAGGAGACTGGGAATAAAAACCTTACCATATTTGGAAGCAAATCCTCTTGTAAGTTTATAAACAAGGATGTAAAAATACGGTTTCTTCTTCAAAAGGTTGGAGTTTTATGTTGCTGATTAAAGCAATTGAGAAATTATAAGAAAAGGGCCATAAAATGGTCTAGAAGTGCTAAAGGTTCATTCCTAGGCTGACTCGGTAAGTTTTTCTGAAGAGTTTAAGAAACTTCTAAAGATCACCTGTAACTTTGCATCCTGGAATTCTCTCTTCTCCTTCCTCTTTCTATTATGGATTGAGTCAAGTTCCCCATAAAGATGTGTTCAAGTCCTAAACCCCAATCCCACAGATGCAAACCCACTTGAAATTGGATCTTTGAAGATCGTAATTAAGATGAGGCCAAACTGAATGAAGGTGGGTCTTTATCCAATATCAGTGGAGTTCTTATAAGCAGAGGAAATGTGGACACAGTAGGAGGAGAACGTGGGAGACAGAAGAAGACAGCTGACCATGTGCTAGAAGAAGAGAGACTGAGTTATGGATGGTCAGCAGGCCCCACCAGAACACTACAAACTTCAGAGAAAGCATGATCCTACTGACAGCGTGATTTTGACTTCTAACTTCTCAAACTGTGAGCTAATAAATTCCTGTTGTTTTAGCCAACCTGTCTATGGTATTTTGTTACAGTAGCCCAGTCAAACTAAGACACTAAGTCTAAATGTTGTCATTTTTTTAAAGTTCAGTTCAAGTTCCGTTGTTAGAACAAAGTCTTCTCTAAACATTCCAGCTCACTTTAATGCCCTCCTCCCCTCAATTCACACACAGTGCACTTATTATACATCCTTTTGGCAATTTCCACTGTTAATGATTGTATTGGTGGGAATCTAATCTCCACGGATGAAAGCCCTAGGAGGTCAGGAAACGGGTGTTATGTGTTTGCATGTTTGTGTGGAATCCCCCCAGCAAATACTTTGTGTTGTGAAGTGTGCCCAAACCCAGGCACCAAATGATGAGTTTAAACCCTATCACTGCCACGTAACCCCTGTGTGACCTTAGGTAGACACTTAGATAGACAGCTTCAGTTTCTTCCTTAATCAAATAGGAACAGAGGACACATTCTCTTCTCTCATCACCTTGTTATAAAGATTACATAAGAAATTATGCATGAAATTACTTGGTGAACTATAAAGAATTTACATAACGTAAATCAAATGATGCTAGCATGTTGGATGCCTAGAATTTCTGACTGAAGCACTTATGCATGAATCTTGTTGCTGCATGGATTTACACATGATTTATAAATTATACATTCGTATTGACAGGTTATGGTGAACACTTATGAATATTAATACATTCAGGTCATTAGTGGCATAATTAGCATGATTAGGCATGCAATCCTTGGCAAGAGAATTGGGCATATTCTCCAGACCAGCTCTAGCCCTTACTCCTTTAAGAACCCAAAAGATAGACCAGAGCAGACTGATACTGAAAGGGTTCTGTGCCATGCAAGAAACACTCTCTTTACCAATTCATCTTTAGACTCAAACTCACTTCATGCTTCTTGCTCCTTGATTCCTGCCTGTCACTTCCCAGCTGTGTGGCCATGGATAATTTCTTTTATTTATCGAAGGCTCTCCTAATTCAAATAATGATTTCAACAAATATATCATGCAAATATAAAAAATATTTAACTCATAAATGAGTGTACCAGTAAGATGGTAACTAACACCAGTTCAAAGAGCATTTGAAGAACTGGATATACATAGGCAATAAAAATAATAAGGTTTAACTAAGACTGTGAGATTAGACATTGTTACGGTTCGAAGCTGTATGGACCCCAGAAAAGCATGTTCTTAAAGCAAATCCATTCCTGTGGGTATAGAGCTATTGTGGTTGGGACCTTTTGATTTGGTTATTTTAGTTGAGGTCTACGCCCAGGTGGGTCTTAATCCCCTTACTGGAGTCCAAAAAGATAAGAGGATAAAAGACAGAGAGAAGACACAGAAAGAAGCCCCATAGATGCTGAGAGAAAGAGAAACTGAGAGAAGCTCAGAGAGAAAAGCCATAGACGGAGAAGCCAGATGCTGAAACAATAAAACCAGGGAGAAAAGGACCAGCAGACAGGGGCCATGTCACCGCCATGAGACACAGGAGTCCAGATATCGTCTGATGATGCCTTGATTTGGACATACTCATAGCTTCATAACTGTAAACACATAAGTTAATAAATTCCTATTGTAAAAGCCTACCCATTTCTGGTATATTGTGTTTTGTCAGCTTTAGCAAACTAAAATAGATATAAAACAATATTCTTCAGGGAAATAAAACTATATCCTTTGGGTTACCATTTCTAGAAAAAAGGAATCATTCACATCTATATCAGACCAATGTCAACAAGTTAACATATTATTTCACAGTGCCTAGACTATAATGAAATATTAGGCATATATAATATAAGATTCTTATTTATATATAAGGTTTTCTTATAAATAAACATTCTTGGATGACCAACTAAAAAATCCCACACTATGACCCCGAAAGGACGTGCTTTGCCCTTGGCCTTATTTCTAAGTTTTGGATAGTTTTTCTTAAATTTTTGTTTTTGACCTTCTCTCTTGGTTTTTGTATATCCAGCATGCTGCAACTTCAGCCTTGAACTCTGACTTGACTGCTTAGCTCTCTGCATATTCGTGGATGCTCCCCATCATGGGGATGACTCCCGCCTTGGTTTATTCTCTTGGCATTGGCATCCCAGAACCATCCTCGGCTTCAATTCCTCGCTGGCCTCGTGCCAACCCAATATGGGACCCAGGGTCCTGGGAAACTGCCGTATTAGAGCTCAAAGAGGACAAGACACAGCAAGAGCCAGGCATTCAGAGGCTATAAAGAGCACTGGATTTACTTCTACTGAATTTATTTCCCACCCTGCTTCTGCAGTCACCAGCATTTCTTCTTGCTCAGGGAAAATGTCATGGAACAGGGGCTCAATGTATGGCCCAAATTGAGCTGGACCTGAAATCAGTGGGTTAGCCAACTTGCTGAGCAAACTCTCATCTCAGGTAGTGTCTGTGGGAAAGGCCAAAATAACTTTGTGTGTTTCCTTAAAGACAAGAGCGGTCACCATAGAAATAGACTAAAGATAGTCTGATAAAACAAAAATTTCTCAGGCCTCAGAGAAAATAACGGATTTCCAGACTCTATCCCACAGCTGACAAGGCAGTAGAATGTAGAAGTTTAAAGGTCTGATTTTACCAATTATTAGATTTTGATGTTAGATTTTGACATTGGGCAAGGTGCTTAACCTCTTTGAGTTCCAGTTTTCTCATACATAAAGCGGTGACAGTAATAGTATCCACCTCACAGAGTTGTTTAGAGGAGTAAGTATGATTACGAAATAAAGCTCTTGGCATATGATAAGCTTTTCGTCCTCAAATCATGTCAACAGTATTATAGTCACAAACTTAATCTTGATAGACCAGTCATCCTCTCTCAGCCATTCCCCTTTCATCTATAAAACAGAGATAATAATTCTGCCTTGACTGTCACCCAAGGTTCTTATGAGGATGAAATGTGATGTATTTCCAATAAGATGTCAGTTTTAAATGAGGATTTGGGAATGGTAGCAGTGTCATTAAATATCTGAACTGGAGAGTAACTTAAAGTTGCAGTTTGTATTTCATAAACATGAATATCATTGGGAGCAGATGTATGCCGGTTTTACATTAGTTGTAAAATAAAATGAGCCATCAATGATTTTTAGCCTGCTATGTCCATGTAAGGCTAAACCATCCTCCCCCAACCCCTCAATTTCCCCAAAGAGGAGAGGTATGTTTGAGATGCAATAATTTATTGAAAGCTACAAAATACTTAGCAAATATAAAGTGTTCCTAGATGCTTCATGAAACAGCATAGAATAAGATATGATGAATTATCATGGTCAAAGAACATGTCGATTTTTTTCCATAATTGATGGGAACTGTGAAATGATAGTAGCAGCTTTGGAAGCAAGTGGAGGTCAATTTGCTTATGGAAGAGCTGAAATATGAAGAAATTATGGGATAGGCTATGAGTAAAATATAATTTCATCCTAAAAGGACTAATAAAAGAAAAAAAGACATTTAATATTCTCCTGTGATAATCACTAGAGTCCCAAGTTTAACAGGGTCAATGACATGGGATTTTTTCTTTCCTTTCTTTTTTCTTATACAGGTGGCTAAAACCCGGATGGCAAGTGTGCTGGTTTGGCTGTATTATGTTCCCCAAACGCCATTATCTTTTATGCAGTCTTGTGTGGTCAAGAAACATATTGGTGTTGATTGGGTTGGAGACTTTTGATTGGATGTTTCCATGGAGATGTGATCACTCAACTGTGGGTGAGATCTTTCATTGGATAATTTCCATGGAGGTGTGGCCCCGCCCACTCAGCATGGGCCTTGATTAGTTTACTGGGAGCACTGTATACACTCAGACAGAAGGAGCAAGCTTTCTACCACCAAGAGGGGTACTTTGAAAAATGCACAGGAGCTGAGAAAGGAGCTGCAGCTTACAGAGACATTTTAGAGATGGCCTTTGAACACAGACTTTTGCTCTGGAGAAGCCAAGAGATGAAAAACACTCCAAGAGCAACTAAGAGTGACATTTTTGAGGAACTGCAGCCTAGAGAGGAACGTCCTGGGAGAAAGCCATTTTGAAGCCAGAATTCCAGAGCAGACGTCAGCCACATGCCTTCCCAGCTAACAGAGGTTTTCTGGACACCATTGGCCATCCTCCAGTGAAGATACCTGATTGTTGATGTGTTACCTTGGACACTTTATGGCCTTAAGACAGTAACTGTGTAACCAAATAAATCCCCTTTATAAAAGCAGATCCATTTCTGGTGTTTTGCATTCCAGCAGCATTAGCAAACTAGAACAGCAAGGTATACTACAACTATGGCTAATACCTGGCTGGCATGGATACTGTAACCATTGGTCCCAAACCATACATTTCAAGGTCAAACATGGTACAGTTTATGGCTTGCTTTGATATCGCCTAATGAATCTTAAGTTTGTCTGGGATGAAAAATCATCAGCATATTCCTTTCCCAACTAGCTCATACTGTACTAATCAGGACTGTACTTCTCTTTCACTGCTAAATGTCCAGAAGTGACATTTAAACTAATCGCCCAGCAGAAAATCATGCTGTCTTAAGTGGAGCAGAATGCTTCCAGAAGAGAAATTCTCAAGGTCTCAGAAAATGGACACAAATAAAACTCATGCAACTGATTCAAGGAGCTGGAGGGAGACTGCACCTGACTGTAAATGTATTCTCTATGTTATATATTCCAGGTTCAAACACAAGAGAATTTAGGCATCCTAGAAGAATAAGAAAAGGTCAATTGAGCTGATTTTGGAAACAGTTATTTTATTTTGCTCCCTAAATTGTCCCAGTTCCTTAGTCATATGACATTATTTCCAGATCGCTCTCAGTCCAAGTCATACTCACATGAGGAAATTCCAGGTTGTCAAAGTTCTTGGAGAAAAGATGCTTTGAAACTGTCATGAAACTTAAATCATACATTATGAATTTTATTGCACCAATGAGGTAGGAAAAGGCCAATCAATATATAATACATCTAGTAAATTATGTCATGAGATCAAATTTACAAAGGCAATGCAATTTCCACATCACAATCATCTGATTAACCAAAGCCAGACCCTCAAGTGTTGCAACTTCTGAGAAGACAGAGGGATGTTGAAAGAAGCCACAGATTTAAGTACAGGATAAGTCACAGTTGGTAAAATATATTTCAGATAATCTTTTACCTTTCTTTCTCCCTACCCATTGTGTAAGGTCTCTTTTTCCTTGAAGGAATTAATTTTTATACAAATTTAAAGCATTCAGGTTAATACATATGTCCCCCTTCCTGAAGAATATTTTCTCTGATACAGAATTCTGGACTGATAGTTCCTTCCTTCCAAAAGATGTCCCACTGTCTTCTGCGTTTCTGAAAACAATTCATGGTCATTTGAAATGTTGTTCCCTTATTGATAATGTGTCATTTTTTTCCAGCTGCTTTAAATATTTTTTTTATCTTTGGTTCTAAGCAGAGTAATTATAATATTTCTGGGCATGGTTTTCTTTTATTTTAACCTGTTTGTGGTTTGCTAAGCATCTCAAATCTATAAATGGTGACATTCATCAAATTTGGGGAGTTTTCAGCTACTGTCCCTTCAAATATTTTTCTGTTTCAATCACTTTCTCCCTCCCTGTAAGACACAAATTGCGTGATTATTACACATTTTTATTTTGTTCCCTAGGTCTCAAAGGTACTATTAATGTTTATTCAACCATTTTTTTCTCTCTGTTTTTTAGACTGGATAATTTATGTGGATCTATCTTCAAGTAACTGACTTTTCCCTCCATTCCTCTATTGAGCCATACAGTGAATATTTTACTTAGGATATTTCATTTTTCCATTTTAAAATCTACATTTGGTTCTTTTTTGTGGTTTAAATTTCTCTGTTAAAATCGGTTATCTTTCCATTTATTTCAAATGTGTCTACCTTTGCCTAATGAAGCATTTTTATAAAACTACTTTAACATCTTTGTGTGATAATTCTAACATCTAGATCAACTCTGGTTTGGCATCTAGTCAATGTCTTTTTCCCTTGAAATTAGGCCACCTTTTCTTAGTTATTTTTGTATGTCAAATAATTCTGGATTGTAATTTGGACATTTTAAATATAATGTTGTATAGACCCAGGTCCTGTTAAAATCTTCTGAAGAATGCTATTTTTGTTGTTTCTATTTTAGGTTCAGAATATAAGTTCTTTCTCACTTTATGTGGGTGGTGGTTCTCATCTCAGTTCCATTTTCAAAGCCTATCCTCAATTGTTTTTGGGTTTGTCTCCATATATACATCATTCAAGGCTGTTCTAGTTTGCTAATGCTGCCAGAATGCAAAACACCAGAAATGGATTGGCATTTATGAAAGGGGGTTTATTTGGTTACACAGTTACAGTCTTAAGGCCATAAAGTGTCCAAGGTAACACATCAGCAATTGGGTACCTTCACTGAAGGATGGCCAATGGCGTCCGGAAAACCTGTTAGCTGGGAAGGCACGTGGCTGGTGTCTGCTCCAAGTTCTGGTTTCAAAATGGCTTTCTCCCAGGACGTTCCTCTCTAGGCTTCAGCTTCTCTCCAAAATGTCACTCTTAGTTGTTCTTGGGGCATTTGTCCTCTCTTAGCTTCTCCAGAGCAAAAGTCTGCTTTCAAAGGCCGACTCCAAAATGTCTCTGGAAGCTGAAGCTCCTCTCTCAGCATCTGTGCATTCTTCAAAGTGTCCCTGTTGGCTATCGCAAGCTCGCTCCTTCTGTCTGAGCTTATATAGTGCTCTAGCAAACTAATCAAGGCCCACGCTGAATGGGTGGGGCCACGCCTCCATGGAAATGATCCAATCAGAGCTATCACCCACAGTTGGGTGGGTCACATCTCCAAGGAAACAACCTAATCCAAACGTTCCAACTTAATTAACACTAATATGTCTGCCCCCACAAGATTGCATCAAAGAACGTGGCTCTTTCCAGGGGACATAATATATACAAACTGGTACAAAGAGTTAAACTGAAACTTAGGTGGAGGCTTAAATTGTAGTTTAATTCTAATAGCTTCTCCTACACTGATTTTGATCTGTCTGGTACATGCAAAGTTCAGGGTTGAGGCCAGGACCTGAATAGGTTCATATTTAGAAAGGCGATCTCCTTCTAGCTTTTCCCTAAGAGAATTCTTCCAATACTCCCTGGCCTGCAGAAGCTCCTTTTTTCCCAGTTCTTCTGGCTAGAAAATGGGGTTCTCCTCAGAATTTTAGTTTCCTGTGTTTCCACTTCCATGCAGCTTTGCAGCTGGGTCCTGTCCCCTGGGGGAAGTTGGGAGTAAAACCAAAAGGGAGAAGGGAAAAAAACAGCAATATTTTCTTCCACCATTCTGGACCACAATAGTCCCTTTTTCCAGTTCTTCTAGTCAGGAAGATGGGATTTCCATCAGAGTTTTAGCTTTCAAGCAGAGCCTTCTATGACTGACATGTTCCCTCAGATTCAAATCAGAAGAGGAAATAAAATGGGAAACTCACCCCAAACAGGCCGCTTCTCCAAGTTTTGACTCCCCTCTACAATCCACTTGCTTTTGTCTACTTTTTTAGACTACTCCATAGTTGTTTTTTGTATTTGGTTGAGAGATTTCAGTTGTAATCAGAAAGGGAGCTAGGCTTTATGGGCTAACTCCACCTTGGACAGAACTAGAGACCAGAGATATTTAAAAACAAAAGTTTATGATAAGATTTTAACAAATCACTCACCTGATAACCTGTGAATTATTGAGGAGAATCGAGTGGAAAGTCTTATGTGAAAACCTGTGTGCTTGGTGGGTGGCAGTGTGGGAGGGAGATGGAAATATTCATCTGATTCGGGGAATCCCACCCAACTCTGTATTTGGGTCTAATTATAGATTAATATTATCCAACTCTGGAAAGAGAATGTGATGGAAGTTTCTATAGGATAGCCCTCTGTGGTGGTTTGGAACTATGTGTTCCCAGAAAAACATGTTCTTAAACTTAACCCATTCCTGTGGATGTGAACCCAATGAAAGTAGTACCTTTTGATGAGGTTACTTCACTTAAGGTGTGACCCAACTCAATCAGGATGGGTCTTAATCCTGTTACAGGAGTCCTTTATAAATGGAATTAAATTCAGATAGATGGAAAGCCATGGAAAGCAAGAAACTGAAGGTTCATGGAACCCAGAAGAGAAGAGAGAGGCCAGCAGAGACCACCACATGCATTGCCTGCGACAGAGAAGCCCAGGATCATTTCGCCCGGACAGCCAGCCCCAAAACTCCACAGTCTTCAGGGAGAAAGCATTGCCTTGATGTACCTTGATTTGGACTTCTGCCTCAAAACCATGAGCCAGTAAGTTCCTGTTGTTTCAGCCAGCCCCCTGCATGTGCATGTGTGTGTGTGTGTGTGTGTGTGTGTGTGTGTGTGTGTGTGTGTGTGTGTTGGCAGCCATAAAACTAAAACACCATCTATGAAGTGGGAAGAGTTTTGAGGAAATCAGGATCCAAGAGGGATTACTCAGGCTCTAGATCACTAGGAGACCACTAAATAGAGTAACTATGTATAGATGATAACTTTTTTCTTAGTCTGAGACCAAAGGCCAAGAAAGGACTCTGGGAATCTGGAGGTATAGAAGCGAATGTTCTTGGACTCTGGCCTTGGCAAGTAAAAAGGTAAATGTCTACTCTCTATATCAAGAGTTTACATGAGTTTTCTGCCCAGTGGTAGAATCATTTTTTCAACTTGAAATCTAATTGAGTAGTTACTATCTTTGCTAGAACAATGTTCCTTGAACAGGAGCAATTTTTCTTCCCAGGGGACATGTAGCCATGTCTGGAGACATTTCTGGTTAGCACAACTGGGGTTTAGGAGGAGTTGCTACTGGCTTCTTGTGTGTAGAGGTCAAGGATGCTGCTAAACATCCTAAAATGCACAAGACATCACCCAAAAAAATGATACCCCAAAATGTCAATTATATCAAGGTTGAGGAATCTTAGGCTAGAGTGAGAAGGACTCAATGTCTCTTCATTGCCACAGACTTACCTGGCTGACAACCAAGAAAACAAAATAGGTAGCTGTGCCAGCTGGGATGCATTATGTTCCACAAAACACCATGTTCTTTAATGTAATCTTGTGGGGCAGACATGTTGATTAGGTTGGAATCTTTAGATTAAGTTGTTTCCATGGAAATGTGACCCATCCGACTGTGAGTGACACCTTTGGTTAGGGTGTGACCGCTGATTGAATGTTGCCATGGAGATGTGGCCCCACCCATTTATGTGGGCCTTGATTAGTTCACTTGGGTATTACAAAAGAGCTCATAAACAGAAGAACCTCAGAGCTGCAGCTAAGAGAGACATTTTGGAGATGGCCATTGAAAGGAGACTTTGCTAGTCCAGAGTTTGCCTGGGAGAAACTGAAAGAACACTCCCAGGCACTTAGAGAGAAATATGCTAGGAGAAAGGCATTTTGAAACACGACCTGGGAGCAAGCAGACACCAGCCACATGCCTTCCCAGCTAACAGAGGTTTCCCAGACACCAGTGGCCTTCCTTTGGTGTGCCAGTTTGAATGTATTATGTCCCCCCAAACACCACTATCTTTAATGTAATCTTGTGTGGGCAGACCTATCAGTGTTAATTAGATTGTAATTCTTTGAGTGTTTCCATGGAGATGTGCCACACCCAACTGTGGGTGATGACTCTGATTGGATAATTTCCATGAAGGTGTTGGCCCGCCCATTCAGGGTGGGTCCAAATTAAATTACTGGAGCACTATATAAGATCAGACAGAAGGAGCAAGCTGTTACAGCCAAGAGGGACACTTTGAAGAAAGCACGGGAGCTGCAGATGAGAGACATTTTGAAGACAGCCGTTGAAAGCAGACTTGCTCCAGAGAAGCTAAGAGAGGACAGATACCCCAAGTGTAACTAAAAGTGACATTTTTGAGGAACTGCAGCCTAGAGAGGAACGTCCTGGGAGAAAGCAATTTTGAAACCAGAACTCCGGAGCAGATGCCAGCCACAAGCCTTCCCAGATAACGGAGATTTTCCGGACACCACTGGCCATCCTCCAATGAAGGTACCCAATTGCTGATGCCTTACCTTGGACACTATGGCCTTAAGACTGTAACTGTGTAACCAAATAAACCCCCTTTTATAAAAGCCAATCCATCTCTGGTGTTTCTCATTCTGGCAGCATTAGCAAACTAGAACATTTGGTGAAGGTATACTTGCATTGATGCCTTAATTTGGACACTTTTATGGCCTTAAGACTATAACTGTGTAACCAAATAAACCCCCTTTATAAAAACCAATCCATTTCTGGTATTTCGCATATTGGCAGCATTAGCAAACTGGAACAGTAGCACATAACTTAAAGAGCTCAAGTAAAAAGTGAAAAGAGGCATCATTCCCAGAGTTTTGAAGCTGGCCATGAACACTTCACAGGATCTGTTGCAACAAAACCAAGTTTCTGCAGAAATACAGTGGCAAGGCTGTATGTAATTAAAGTGAATTTTGAGAAAAAGTATTGGATAATTATAATCTTCTGCAAAGAATAATTATGACACAAAGTGACATCCCATAGCAAACAGGTGTGAAACAAGTTTCATCATCTGAGAAGAAGATATGAGACCAGCCAGATCATGACTCAGTGGGACTGAGTCACGCTACACCTTATTGTATGTATGTATACTTATGTTCCCATGGACTCCCACAGTTTATACTGTAGAAGATCCAGGGTGGATGATCACAAATTCTTTGACTCTCCTTCCATTAAAATGTGGACTCCATGTCACCTCCACGTGAGTTTGTGAGGGCCCTGAAACTACTTGGCTACTAGAATACAGAAGTGACACTCTGCCAATTTCTGAGCCCAGCCCTTAAGGGACTGATAGTTTCCACTCCCTGTTCCTTAGAACACTCTTTCTGGAAGACTGAGTCGCCATAAAAGAAAGCTGCTTAACCTGAGACCGCCATGCTGGAAAGCTCACAAGTAGCTACAAAGGTCAACAGCCCCGGCTGAGCCCAGCCTTCCACCCATCCCCACAGGCTGCCAGACATGAAAGTGAAGCCATTTTGGACCCTCCAGACCAAGCCATCTGCCCATGGAGACCACCGATTCACCTTTGTAGAAACCACATGAAAAGATGAATTACTCAGTTAGACACTGCTTAAAAATCTCATCGACCAAATTGTGAGCTACAATAAAATGTTGTTTCAAGTGATTAAGTTTTGAGCTGTTTTATCATGCAGCAATAGCTTAGCAGATAGATAACAGCAATGGATTAACAGAAAAATCCTTTTGCCGTCTGTACACCATAGCGTTTTAAAGAACTCCTCTCTAGGTGAGGGTGCAGATGGATGGGAAAGTTATATAGACTCTACCTGACCCTGACAGATTTTTGTGCCAAGAAAGAAAACAGCAGGTAAACATTCTACCTTATAGATTGTTTATTTCAACTGAGGTGAATTATTGCACAGCTTGTAGCAAAGGAATAGCTTTAACTTAGTGATAACACTAGGAAACTGAATTAGGTTCTCACCAGGTATCCAAACAGTGCCAGCATAAATCAACTTTGCATTAGAATTCTTTGTCTCTTATGCAGATGGATCGAGAAACTTGTTCATTTTTATTACTGTTTTTGGTAACTCTGTTCTTTTTTACCTGTAAACTTTGACAGATCTTGATTGTTTCTTTACTTCCTGGCCAAATAAAAGTCAAGACAAAGATGCAAAACCCTATCCTTGGTTAGAATAGGGCTTTCTAGGGCTTTCTAGCCCCTGTGATTTGTTTAAAGAAGAAGGAGGTGTTCCCTAGCTTATTAGTACTGAAGAGGAGATTAATTGTACCCTAGGAGGACAGGATAGAGAACCAGTGCTAGAACATTCGAGGTGAGGAACAGGGGTAGCCAGGGAGCTAGAGATGGGAGGGCCACCTGGCTCGATAGGCTCACCCTGCCTTGACCTGTCTCTGGCAACCTCCACCCCCTATGCCAACCTTATATCTTAGTTTTATCCACTAGAGATATTCAAAACAAGTTCATTCTTTCTTCTATCAGAATCATATTCTCCATGAGTTTTCACTTCTCTAGAAAATAAGTTTTCAGGTCTTTGAATTATTATTTACTCCCCCTAATAACCCAGTTATCTCTTTGTGGACAAATCTTCCTCAAGTGTGAGGCCTAAAACTGAGCCAGCCAGGACATGGCAGAGCAGCGTTATCGATTTCCATTTTCCTTGACACAAAATATCTGTTAATACAGTGCAAAAGCCATGGGATTTTTTTCTTAATGAGCACGCTGCTAACCAATAATAAATGTAGGATGTCTTATGCTTTTACACTCTTTGTTTTATTTTCCCTGCCAGGTATGCAGGAATCTGAAAGGGTATCTGAATAAGTAGGGGCTTTGTCTGAGAAGCCTTTCTGGAGACAGGCATGGGGTGGGAAGGTGTAATAAGACCAAATTCCAACTCTAGACACTTAAATCTGAGGAGATCTAGCTACTTGAAGCAGAATGGCAGTTCTTTCCACTTTAACCCCATGACTTTCAAGTGAACCAAAAGATATAAAAGGAACAATTCATAAAAGAAATATAATTAAGGTTCATGGCTGTCTTAAGTAGACATGACTAGTGGTAAGCAGATTTTTTTTGTTGAATTAATGTAGGTTTATTTTGTAGAAAAAGAAATGGAGGAAAGAATAGGTGAGCTTTGGTGGAATGTGCTCACGGAAGTCAGCATCCACACAGAATGAGAGTCTCTTGCCTTAAGGCTGTGGTCTGCTGGCTGGAAGATGAAGTCTTAATTCTCCTGCCAAATGAAGTCTGATAAGTAGGGGAGAGGGGAAGCAGGTAAAAAACATTTGTTTTTTTAGTAGTAAAAATAAAAAGACATTAAGAACTCTTGCTACTTTCACTCCATAACCAAGAAATAAAGGAATAAAGGAAATAAATGAAAAAAAAAAAAAAAAAAAATGAGCTAACCTGGCTAACAGATGAAAGGCAATTACTGAAAAGACTCCAAAGGCCTAATGAGCAGGGAGATACACAAGGCCAGTTCCTGCATGGCAGGGTATCTGAGTGGACATGTGCATAGATGGGCATGTGTGTGTATGTATCTCCATTAACTTTTGCTATCTTCTATAACAAAAATTTCATGAACTCTAATGTCATGGATGCATATTCTCGAACACTAAGGGATTTGCTAGTGTAAGTGCTTTCTTTAGGAAATCTTAGCACATCTACAGAGCATTCTAATGATCTAACACCTTACTATTGCCACAGGAACAAAAAACAAAGATAAGTTTTCCACTCTTTGTTATAATATGGTTATAGTTTCTAATGGAGACCACAGGTCACCGTTAAATGAACAACAATCAGTGGACTGGCAACAGTTGTGTTAGCATAGGCAGAACATACATCTAGGCCCATTGAGCACATGAACTGGTTGTTAACTCACATGTGGGAAAGTTGTATGGTTGGTTGTTTAATAAATATATTAAAGCTAAAACCTTTAAGTGAATGAAAAGGCTTTCAGTGTAACCGAGGGTATCCAGTGATGCCACCATCTCTTGAAACGTTTTGTGAAATATATTCATAAAATATGACAGACTCTTCTGAACATCCTCAGGCTATAGCAAATCTTTGGAAGTGGCCAAAAGTCTTTGGAGCTTATTAGGGTAAATATGATGGGTTATCAACTTGAGTCATAATGCTTGGAGGCATAAATTTAGGGTACAAATTCAGAAGATTTTTCCATGCCAACCCTTTAGCTCATTCTAAAGGCAGTTCAAAGAGAGAAGTTCTACATAGTTCAACAGTGGTAACATCATTTAGATGAGATCAACTTTGATAGAAAAAGCTTAATTTATATGCCTACATTCTGAATTTTTCAAAAATTCTCATTATTTTTGAGCCATCTCTTAATATACTCCAGACTACAAATTAGTTGCCAGAGCACGATCCATACATTTCTATTCATAAATTGTAGAGCTGGATAGCATAGATGAGTAGAAATAGGCAATGCATTAGCCACACATTAGAAAGAATAGCCTCTCTACTCAACAAATAAACCATGGCATGTTAGTCTTAATGGCAGGCTACAAATCTCTGTATCATGAGCATATCTGGTAAAATTATTTCCACTTTCTGATACTTCTAATATTACATGCTCTCTTTTGTTCCATTAAGTAACAGATATCTTAAGGTCTATAATGTGCCAGACACTGATCTGGTCTCCAAAGACATAGCGTAGGACAGATAAGGTCCTGTCCTCAAGAAGATTAAACATGTGTGGTTGAGGCACACAATGAGCAAATGAACAACACAACTTCATATATTGATGAGTGCAGTAAATGCAACAAACTTTGTGTCATGACAGAGAATGAAGGTGGGTTCTCACTACTCATATTTCTAAATACAGCTATACATGAATATCGAATTCCTATACCCTGTACTGGGCGTTTCATCCTGCAGAAATTTGTTTTCATCAGTGGATTCAATGGGAGGGGGCAGTTTTTGGTATAATCTGTCTTCAGAGGCTTGAGATACACTGCTAAAACTGCATTCATTTCCTTGAATACATTTTAATCACCTTAATAACCTTTAATCACTTCTGATTGTCATTCTTTGAATGAACATATTCTCTATGTATTTATCTAAATTTTATCTGGATCCATTTTTTTCCTATTGTCTGACAGACTCTGTAATTGCCTTCTAGGAACAACTTTTATGTTAATATGTAAATAAAATAACTGGACCCTCATCTTCCATATCACCTGAGAAAGACAAATCTCCTCCCAGATTTCTCTCCTAATCCTCAGGGGGTCTTATCCTGGCTGTCACCTGCCCACTCACATGCTAAGCTCCAGCTCCTGCTAGCTTCTTGTCTGTCTTTTCTTTGTCAATGTCTTCAAAGCTGTTTGGGGTCTCTTTACTCTGCTTCCCCCCAAATAAAGTCCTCTTTTAATTTCTAAAGTCAGTGCTATCTCAAAACTGATACTGTTACTGATTAATAAAGTTTTGCTGCATATTTAAGAGGAAAATGAAGGGAATTTACAGAATAGGGCAGTTGCATATCAGATATCAATACTCTTAAAATCCATCAGCCTTATCCAGTCATAGCAGCATTCTTTCCTTAGCACCCCACTCCATCTGGGGACTCTTTCCTTAAAAATTAAGAAAACTCCTGGGTTTCTTTGTTTTTTATCAAATTTAAGTTCTTCTTAGGGCAGGTTTTTCCGGTTTTGTCCTCAAAATACCAGGCATCATTTCATATTAGGTCAGCCTCTTTATTTTATTATGTAAAGCATTTTAATTCCCTTCGTGTCCCTCCTGCAAAATGGTTATTAAATATTTTCTTCAACCAAAGAGTAATTTTTCTCCCTGATGTGAATTTTCTAGCTTCTTTAGAATAGGAAAACAGGCAGCAGTTAATTGCTTTCATGGCTTTAAATAGTAATTTTTTCCTTTCTGTTACACGCCCAGTAATGCTTCTTTGCTCTAGACACCTCTGTGGTCTCTTCTTGCAAGTGCTTTATGATGGCAACAAAGATAAGGAGGCAGGGAGTGAACAGAACGTCAGCTAGAACATCTCTCTGTCACTGGGGATGGAAGGTGCTTGCCAGGCAAAAAGGGCAACCTCAGATGAAGTTCCCATCAAGGAAGTTCTGTCCTGAGTCCAAAAATTGGTAAGTATAGCTAGAGATGGTAAATGCACTCAAAAAATGATCCAAGATGAGACAGCAAAGTGTAGAAAAATCCCTGGGCAATAGGGCTTTACAGGAACTGTGGGAAGCAGTCCCCAGCCTGACACACCTCAAGTCCCACCCTTGGAAATCCCAGCCATGAGGGGTGTTGAATAAAACAGATACCCCATAGACCTGTTCACTCAGGGGCCCAGTTGATAATTGTGGTTCCACAGGGCCTGTCAGCACATACCAGCAGTGTCCTATACATAAAACACGAACCCTTGGATATGTTGGGGACAACGACCATCTCCAAGCATGCCAGTTAGTAGAGGGTGGGAAAATGAGAGAGCTGGCTTCTCCTGGGTCTCAGGGAGAACGGGAGCTGCTGCAGACCTTAATATACCCATTAAATAGCTGGAGAGAGGCTAGAACTGGGACAACGAATGGCTTCCAATAAACCCAGACTCTATGATCTTCTTTCCAGTCTGAAAAGCATCATCAGTTCAGGCTTTTTTCATTCACTTGCCTCCATATCACATTGTTCATTATTGTACCATTGTACCCAAATAGACTCTCAAGATAGATCGACCAGCCGATACCTCAAATGGACCCTTTTACAACATGAAAGAATACTTTATAGTCTACACAATTGAAGTAAATTAAGAAAAACAGATGATTGGTTTCCGGTATTTTAATCAAAAAACAATGTGGCTGGTGGATTTTTTTTTAATCTGAAAATTTGCTACAGAGCCTGGTTTCTCCACTTGCTAGATCAGTGACCATTGCCAAATAACTTCCTAAACCTCACTTTCCTCATCTGTAAAATGGGTATGGCAATAGTATCATAATTCAAAAGGTTCTTGTGGAAATTAAATGAGATAGTATGTGTAAACTTGCAACTAGATCAGTGCTGATAGGTAATTTGTAGTTAATAAATATTAACTATCATTATTATTATTACCATTAGCATTACTATGTCATATCACTTTTACAATGTTCCCCACTTAACTTATCTAGACATCCTTGGTCTTTCCCAGTGAACTCCTAGAAATCAAAATTCACTCCTCAATGACATGGAGGATTGAAAATTAAACAGAATATTAAAATGTTGACAGTGAGTGAAACTATTTTTGTAAAACCTGAGGATATTAGCAAAGCACAATGGTGGCTTTTGTGCAGTAAGAAATATGCAGATATAAATTGAACAAGAGTTTCCAAGTAAAACAGCAAGGGCAAATGTGATTTTATCAGTGGGGAGGAGCTGAAAAAATAAATAAATGACAATCAAGTAATAAAACTGGACTAGAAAAAAAATTGAATATATTAAAGTTCAACAAAACTGGCATTAAATTTAACATCTTACCATAATATTCAAGTGTTTCAAGATCACACCTAACACATATTTAGAAAGCCAAGTCATCTCTATTTCTGTAAATTATTATTTAACATGAGTAAGAAGGTTAATATTTTCTAGAGGCTTTACACCACATTTTCTGCCATTTTTCTCAAAAAACAAACCTGAGAGGAGGAAAATCTGATTTTGCACCACAGGAAATAGAAGTACAGGGAGGTGAAGTGATAGATATAGGGCCACAGAACTTGAGCAAGGCAAAAATCTTAGACTCAAAGACTGGAGCATTATTTGCCTATATCTTAATCCTATAATTCGTCATCTCTGCCTCTCTGAGGGGTGATGATTTAAACTATACCAAAAGGGCTAAAACTCAGGGATATCATACGAAAGCTCTTGCTTCAAAGGGCCAGGGGACAAAGAGAAAATAGTTTTTCTGAAATTGAAATATATCACACATCAAGGCATCTTGTCATTTTCCAATCATTTACAACTTCTCACTTTTCTAGTAGGCAATTTTCACTGGAGAAATCCAGGATATTCCGTCATAAGAGAACAAGTGTTATCAGTCATAGCAGAGCCATCCATAAGAGCAGGCAGAATTAGGTGACTGCTGGTGTGAGTTGAAGACAGCATATCTGGAAACCACACAAATAATTACACAACAACCAAACAACAGACACACATACTGTTTCCCCTTTAGAAATTCAATTATTTGGTTTGTAAAAATTCACATTATTTAGTGCCAAATATATGCCAAGTACTCTGCTACTCCTTTAATACATATTACCTCTTTTAACCCTCCCATATCTATAAAGAAAATATTCACCCTTCTATTAATATATGAGGGAAATTAGGAGTAGGATTATTAGGGTTTTCCAAGGCTATAAAATCCGTTACAATTGAATTGCTTATGGAAGGTAGCAATTATTCTCAGCTAATTCCTTCTTTATTCCCATATAACTTTCCAAGGTTCAGAGAAAGATGGGCAAGTCCAGGCAGGAATAGCTATAAAGAAATCACACCTAACAGATTTCATCAAACTGTGTACGATATTTTATACATCTGCTTTAGCATATTAGAACGGCAAGGTAAAGTTGCTGTGCTTTATTATTATATTTTTTATCATTTTTGTGAAGGTTTCAGTGTTTGTACCTCCATGGAAGGGAAATCAAGCTTTGCTGCAAGAATGAGGCTGTTCCAACTACTAATCACCAAGTAACAACTCATCCTCAGACAGGAAACTAGAATTACATAGGGAGGCAGGGAGAGAACTGAACCTCTTTGTGGCTAAACTTTGAGGAGTTCAAGTGATTAAGTATATACTTATGCCTACCGCTTTATCCTGACACAATCTACTGAGTCCATATTGTGTGTCAGACTCTGTTCTAGATGGTCAATGGTGTTATTAATATTCATAATAGCCTCAACTACTGTATCAGTCAGCATAAGTGAGGTAACAAGGAAGTAACAAAAGATCCAAAACTCAATGACATACCGCAACAAGTTTTATTTTTACTCATGCTATAAACCTTACACAAATCGGCTGTGGTTCTGCTCCACGTTTGCTTCGTTCCAGCATCAAGACTGGAAGCTCTTAAAGTACAGGATGTCTAAGTGATACATGGTTTTCTCACCATGGTTCTAGATGTTGCTCCTCTTGTGGAAAAAGAATTGTGAGTTATCTTTCCTCACATATCCAAAATGCAGTAGTAGAACAGAGAGAGCACAACAGCAATAAAACCTCCTATATTAAAAGGATAAAAATTTATGGCATCTAGCAGTCACTGATCTATAGCAAGCCTAAAATCCCACTGAGAAGATATCATAAAGGTCCTTAATATGGCAATGGGGAATGTTCTTACTTAGGTCCAGTTTCCATGTTTTAGTGTTTTAATTATCGTTAATGGCAGTCCCTAAATTTTGATGCAAATATCTATATCAGTTATCATATGCTGTTTTTTGCTTTTGCAATAATTGTTCCAAAATCTCTAAAAATGGCTTATAACACTGAATGTGGAATGGAATACCAAATGGAATATTTGGAAAACAGGAATGTAATCTACCACAACTGAAAGTGTAGTAGACATTGTTATCCTGACCATTTAATGGCTCAAAGAAGTTAACTACTTCACTCAATATTAAGGGCTGGGACCAGGATTCCAACCGAAGTCTGTCTGATTTCAATTTCCATTTTCTATTCATTACATAATGTTTCTACACAAAGGAAACATACCAGTAGATAAGAAGGGAAAAGTTCGGTAGAGGCCTCTGAAGCGAACTACGAGTTGGGTATGAATACTTATACAATGTTAGTCAGAATGATCTAGATAAATTTATTACTCCTTTATTTTTCTTCTAGCTTTTGGTATGTGCCCCTGGAATGCTTCAGCCTCACTTTAGCTGCACTGCCATGTACTTCTGTTTAATTTATCTATGCATTTTGAGGCCAAAACATTAAAGAAAGTACTGTATCCTGCCCAGGGGGAGGAATATGGAAGCACAGTAATCACTGAGCGATCACAAGAATAAACTCTGGAAAACTTTCAAACCCCAAGATCAGCTACCCCTCCCCACCACTAGGTTCTCACTTTAGTGCCAGCCTTGGAGATCTGTGAGTTTCTTTTCACTTAGGAAGGCCGTGGTATTGCCAGGCAGGCATCAAAGAGAAACTTGTCTTCTGTCACAGTTTTGTTAGAGGCCAAATCTGATAGTCCCTCAAAGGTTTTTGCACTTTCATCTACTGAGGCTCTATTTGACCAGTTTAATCTTCAACTGAAAATTATATCACTATTTAAGTGGGCCTCTAGCCAAACCTAATTGCTCTACGGAAAACAAATGGCACAGTTGAATACAGACCACCTGACTGCCTTTGTTTGTCAGTGAGGTTGTTTTCAAATAGCAACTGGAGTAAATGCTTCAGCTGCAGCTTTCACAGAAGCTGATGCCAGCGTGTGGTGTGTGGGAAATGGAGCCAGCTTTCCCCCCTGCTTCTTCCAACGGCTGGATTCTATCCCTCAGTTCACAGCTCTCTCTCCCCAACACCAGCCTGATGTTTTCACAGAATCCGACACTTGGTCTTCACTGTGAGAGAATTTTAAAATCTAGAAACACTTTCAACTCATTATTTTGGTTTGAAAAAGGGATACGTCCTCAGTAGACCTAAAGTTTTAAATTAACTCTATGGAAACAGAGACAAGTCAGGGACCAAACCACTCTTGGGTCCCCTTTGGACTGAGGCTTCAGATGCAGCACTCACTTGTCCCAAGAAGAGGACATAAATCAAAGCCAAGATACAGAAAACCTGTAGCCAGAAAACTTTCAATGTGATTGGGAAAACAAGAAACCATTTGAAAAAAAGTACATGTTGCAACAGAAAAATATGTGTGAAGCCAAAAGCTCATGTCAGTTTTAAAGTCCATAAGGTGAAGAGTCTGGACAATTTCATTCATTAGGATTTAGCACAGTGATGGGCATATAATAGGTGATCATTAAATATTAGTTGAAAAATGTATGAATGCTAAAAATGCCAAGCAATGAAATAAAGAATATGTAATTTTAATTAAGTCAGTCTTTCCTGGAGGGGTGAATCTTAAAAAAAATAATAGAGATTCAAAAGTAGATAGAATTTTTTTTAAAGCATGAAAAAGAGAGCAATCTAAGCAGGAAATTAGAATTTGCAATGTACAGAAGATTAAAATGTCCAAAGGAAAAACTAAATATGACCCGGCTGGAGTTCCTAGGATGAAGGCAATGCTCCCTTGCTAAGTTAATATTTTCCCTAATGCCAATAAACACCAGCTTTGCCTGACCCTCCAGGAGCAGAGTAAACCCTTCTGGTGATTCCGCAGAGCCAAGATTGGAGGGAAAAAGGGTCTCCTATCCAGAGCTCTAGATAGACCAAATTCATGAGAGGGTGACAATCCAAAAGCAGAGCAAAGGAACCAAGCCCAAAATTCTGATTCCAGTCATGTCATCAAACAAAGGAGGGTTAGAATGCAGAGTAGCAGAGTGGAGACAGATGGACAACAGGGAGAAAGGTCTGTGGCTAAGACTTTTTTGACCGTCCTTATCTCTCTATTACATGGGGGCAAGGAGGCCCACCTGAATTTAAATAGATGGAGATGGAAGTGTCATCCTCCTAATTCCCACTCTTTCCCACAGTTGTTTCCCTAGGTTTTCCAACAGAAAGAGCTTGCCACACTCTGAAAGTTTCCTGAGAGTTAGGTCAGAAAGCCATATTCATGCTCCCATCCTTTATAGGCCCCAATGAAACCAAATGCTGAGGTTGACCAAGGGGCTGATGAGAATCAGAGTCTTCTATAACACACTTACACTTTCCTTCGCATCTCGGGATATCTAGAAAGGGCACAGGAGAGGACAACAGAAGATGGATTAGATGTATAAGAATGGGGGAGAAATTGAGGCTAGAAGCTACAGGGTTGGTTCAAACCCAGCACCACCCCCAAGTTTTCTGATTCTGTATGCCCAGGGTGGAATCTGAGAATTTGTGTTTCTAACAAGTTCTCACCACTGTAAATAGAGTGAGAGATGGTGGCCTTCCAGATCCTTGGTAATAAAGTGTGGTGCCCAGGCCAGCAGTATGCCACCATCACCTGGGAGCTCGGGAGAGATGCAGAATCTCAAGTCCCACCCCAGGCTGGCTGAATCTGAATGTGCATTTTACAAGAATCCCAGCTGAATGGTGTGCACATTAAAGTTTGGGAAGTGCTGGTCAAGACTGTTTGATCAAAGTGCCCATGCTGTTGCTGAGCCTCTAAGTCAAAGTTTATCAACTTTGACAAGACCCAGAATCATCTGAGGAGCTTTAGAAAATCCTCCTGCCCACCATATACCCATGGCCAAATACCTCGCTCCATTCAATCTGTTATAGGAGGTGGTAAACCTGGGAAGGGCCTTCCAAGCTCTTCCTTGGGGATTCCATGTTCCTGGGTTAGCCCCACTAGGGGGAAAATCAGTTGTAAAGATAGAGCCCCAAAGTTCTCCTGACCCTACCAAATATAAGACAAAGAATATCGACCCGTTTCCCCATGAACCTGATTTTCACTGGCAGTCAAAAAAAAAAAACTGAAACTGGAGGCAGAACCCAACAAATCTCTTGGAGAGGCTGGGCAGTGGTGAAGGAAGTGGACTACTGAATGGACCCAGGCTTTGGCTTTTGCCTGGGTAGCGAACAACTCTGCTTTAGCCTCTCCTGGATGAGCTGAGAGCACAGTCACTAACAGGCAGTTTTTGATTTTTGTAGTTGAGCAGAATATTTCCTAGATATAAAGTTTAATAGGAAGTCAACCAAACTGCAGGGGAAGGAAACAGAGTGTACCAGAAGTCTAGTCAGTAGTTCTCTAACTCTTTTGTGTGTGTCAGGATTACCATGGTTTTTTGTGCAACAACACAGATTGCTGACCCCACCCAAGCTTTTCTGGGTCAATCAGTCTGTGGTGGCACCAGGAATCTGTATTATTGACAAACCCCACAGGTGATTCTGATGTAGGTGGTCTAGCCTCAAGATTAATGAACACTGATCATGGATATTAATGATAAAACCACTTTCTACCAGCATTTAAACCTCGAAGGTAGATCTTGGAGACAAGGCAGGAAAGCCAGAGCAGGGCACCAAGCAGCAGGAGGTGCTACTCAAAGTTCAAAGCAGGTGATTGGAAATTTGGAGACAAGCACAGACAGGGCAATCAGCAGAGCCAGCAAGCAGGCTTTTCAGGTAGAGCACCTGAGCTGGGGCTGGCATTGCTACTGCTGCTGGATTTCACTTACTTTGACTCACTCTGTCATTTCAATGTTTTGGGGAGTCAGGTTGTGTTTAAAGCAGAGGTCCTTAACATGGCTGCACATTGAAATGACCTGGAGACTTTCAAAACACTGAGTCCCATCCCCAGATGTTCTAATGTGATTGGGTATGGGTGTATGATGGGCAGGGGGATTTTCTAAGGTTCCTAAGATGATTTTGATGTGTTCTTGAAGTTGATAAACTTTGGCTTGGAGGCTCAGCAACAGCATGGACACTCTGATCAGTCTTGACCAGTGCATCCCATTCACCTGGGGTTCTCGTCAAAATGCACATTCAGATTTAGCCAGCCAGGGTGGAACTTGAGCTTCTGCATCTCTCCTAAGCTCCCAGGTGATGGTGGCATACTGCTGGCCTGGGCACCACACTTTATTACCAAAGATCTGGAAGGCCACCATCTCTCACTCGATTCCGGTGGTGGGAACTTCTTAGAAACACAAATTTTCGGATTCTACCTGAACCTACAGAATCAGAAACCTAAGGGTCGGGGGTGGTGCTGGGTTTGAACAAGCCCTTCTTGTGGTTCTGATGCACGAGCAAGTTTGTGTGCCTCTGCTCTGCACCATAAAATAACCATCTGTCACCATTTGACCTGGCCGAGCTGGGTCACAAACACTTCATTCTGTGAATGTGACGGAACCCTCCCTGGTGGGACTTCTAGGATTTGAAAAAGGAAGTTGTTTCCATCCTGACAATTAAAGTGCCATTATTCTCACATGACCCCCACATGGTAATGAATTGAGCACACTGCTCTTTGTGCAAGCACTGAGCTATACAAGCTCCATAAAATGAGGGGGCTGGACACACCCTCCAGGATCCCTTTTGTCTCCGAAAGTCTGTGATTCCACTGCCCTCCAACTAGAAAGCCTGTGATGGTTTGATGCCTTTGTCCCTGGGCTCCAGGCAGCCCACCCCATGTTGCATTTTTCCCATTGTTATACCCCTTTTTAAAGAAAGAATGAGAGGGCAAAGGCAGCAACAAGACACAGATGCTGGGTAGCAGTCATTCGTTCTTAGTCAAGAGTCACCAGCAGCTGGCCCTGCTCATGGCACAGGAAGATGCAGAAGCCCGCAGGGAGGCATGAATTCCCGGGGGGGCGGGGGGCTTGGTGGGCGGGGAGCACCCTGACAGTCGCAGGGACGAGTGTGGGACTGTCCCTGAGAAGAATCCTCTCCAGCTCTTCTGCTGTTGCTTCACACTGAGGTGTCTCTCTCATCCATGCATGCCCTAGGCTGTGCACACAGTCTTGTGACATAGGGTGACTAAACATCCCGATTTGCCTTGGACAGTCCCAGTTTTAGCACCGAAAGTCCTACCTCACAGGAAATACCTCCGTTCCCAGGAAATGAGATGGCTGCATACCCTAGATCAGAGTTTCTCAATGTTGGTAATATGGATAAATTGGTCTGGATAATTCTTTGGTGGGGGGTAGGGAGAGAGGTGGTCCTGTGCATTGAAGGATGCTTAGTAGCATCCCTGGCCTCTACCAGTTAGATACCAGTAGGAATCTCCCAGTTGTAATAACCAAAAATGTCTTCTGATATTGCCCAGTGCTCCCTGGGAGACGAAATTACCTACCAGTTGAGAGCCACTACCCTAGACATAAGTAGACTATATAGCCCAAAACCTTTCCAAGGCCAGTGCCTCTCAAATGTTATTTGGGAATCATTTGGAGTTTGAATAGACATTTCTCCAAATAGAAAAAGAAAATATGAAAAGATACTCAATATCATCAGCCATTAAAGAAATGTAAATCAAAACCACACTGAGATACTACATCACACCCACAGGGTGGCTAAAATAAAAAGATAGACATTAACAAGTGTTGGTAGGATATGGAGAAATTGGAATCCTCATACATTGCTAGTGGCATTGTAAATAGTGTAGCCACTTTGGAATAATTTGGCAGGTCCTCAGAAGGTAAAACGTAGAGTTACCATAACCCAGCAATTCAAGAGAATTGAAAACATATGTTGACACAAAAACCTGTGCACAAATGTTCATAAGTAGCATTATTCATGACAGTGAAAACATGAAAACAACTCAAATGTCCATCAGTTGATGAAAGAATAAACAAAATGTGTTATATCCATACAGTGGAATAGTACTCAGCAGTAAAAAGGAATGAAGGAGTTACAAGCTATTATATGGATAAACTTGAAAGCATTATGCTAAGAGAAAGAAACTAGGCATGAGTGACTGCATATGGTACAATTCCATTCATATGAAATGTCCAGAACAGGCAAATCCATAGAAACACAAAGTAGATTAGTGGTTGCCAGGTGCTTGGAAAGGAAGGAATGGTGAGTGACAGCTGGAGTACAGGGTTTCTCTTAGGGGTGATGGAAATGTTCTGAAATTAGACAATGGGAATGGTTGCATCTTCTGTAAATATACTAAAACCCACTAGACTGTGCACTTTAAATGTGTGAATTATATGGCCTGTGAATTATATTTCAGTGAGGTTATTATTTTTAAAAGAGAAACCCTTGGGGATCTTGGTAAAATGCAGATTCTGATTCAATAAGTATGAGACAGGGCCTGAGTTTCTGAGGAGCACACTGTAAGAAGTAAAACCCTAAACCAGGGGTTCTCCAAGTGTGTTCCCTGACAAGTTCACAGTATCACCTGTGAACTTGTTAGAAGTGCAAATTCTCAGGCTCTCCCCAGGTATACTGAATCAGAAATGCTGGGGTTGGGGCCCAGTAATCTCTTAACAAGCTCCCGAGATCCTTCTGTTGCCTGCTACCCTTTGAGAACCACATCTCAGGCTGTCCCTACCCTGATTGGCTCTCTACATTTTGCATCCAAACATGGGTCAAGATAAAATATTTGGTTTTGCCCAAGATATAAGACTATTCTTTAAATAAATAGTTAAGTTTAGTATAAGTCAAATTACTTTAGAGAAATAAGCCTCACACTTGTAGAAACCTGTATGTAAAGGCATTTTATCCCTGCATTTTGGAGACCACAAATTGGTCCCGTGAAATTTTGTTTAGTATGTTCTGTAAGACTCCATTAAGAGCTAAAACCACCTTGCTTCGGGAAGAGTGCCGTGTGAAAAAGCATACAAATGTGCTTTCCTTTGCATACTGATACGTATGTTCAAACATCATGCATACAGTATCTACTTATGACTAGCTGCTTGGAATGAAAGAGGAAAAAGAAATGAATAGAGAGGGAATGCAGAAAGAAAGGGAAGGGGGAGGTGAAGGGTTGGAGAGAAAGAAGAGAATGCAGCTAACAGAATACATTCCCATCTCTGGAGAGTCTGATCTCTTGGCCATATGGTCTCTTCTGCGTGTGGTGGCCCAGTATGTGGACCCTCCTTTTGTGGGATCAAGAGAGAATGCCTATTTCTAACATAAGGGGCACTGTTAACTCTAGTTATAAGAAGAAAAAAAAATTTGTGTTTTGTTTATTTGTTTTCTGGCTGTTTTCCCAGGGAAGAATCAGGCTCAAAAACAAAAACCCAGTCCTCGGGGATTCATGTCTACAGAGTGCAGTACACCTGGAAGTTCAATAAGAGCCATCCATACACCCAAGTGCCCTCACAATCTAAGCAAGACATGCACTTCATCAAGCCATTCTGAGTTCTTTATTCAGTAAAGAGGCTTCTCCTGGTGTGAAGAGTGAATGTTCTCCCCCGCATCTCTAATTCATTGCCAGAGAAGGGCTTTAGCCTTGGGAAGACACAGGTCCCCCTGCTGATCATGGGATGCTAGCCCCACAAATCTGTTAGGACTCCCCAGTGTACAACCAAGGAACCTTGTCATCAGGCTTCCTGTCTGTCTGCCCCTCTACCTTCATGGCTCTCGAGGCAGAACCACAGTGGGATTCACGTTTCCCACATTTATCAAAACACAAGCGCCATCATTTCATTCATTCAGCTGAACGATTTGTCCAAGTTGTGGTGAGGAGTGGTTTACTGCTCAGCAATGTGTTCTTTTTCAGGACCAGAGAGAGAAGATTCCATCCATGTCTCACCATTGTTATTCACAGAGCCCAGAATGAGCCACTTTCTAGTTCACTCAGCTGTCTTAATTATAAATACATATGTTAGATTATTCCATATGAGGAAAGCTAGCTACCTTTCTCATTACCCTTGAGGCATTCCTTTCCTCTTCAGACTGCAGTGGAAGGCCCACCTTGTTCAGAAATTGTATCAAATTAAACTTGTCCAATTATCTAATATGTACCACCTCTATAATTCAAAACATATCCATGATTATTGTGGTTTTACAGTTCTATAAAGTGTATGGTATTTCTATTTTTATATCAAAACTATAATATATTTGAATTCCTAATTGCCTCCTCTCCAGCCAAATACCTACATATATTTAAATAAGTGATAAGATGGCATTAAAACAGAGAATCTGTAAGCCATTTTTTAACACAGAAAAACATATCTTAAACTTAATGCATTCATCTGGGTATGAATCATTGTAAATAGTTTTGATGAGGTTACTTCAGTTAAGATGTGGCCCACCTCAATCAGGATGGGTCATAATCCTATTACTGGAGTCCTTTAAAAGCAGAATAAAATTCAGACACAGAGAGAAAAAGCCATGGGGAGCAAGAGCTGAAGGTGAACAGAACTCAGAAGAGAAAGGAGAAGCCAGAAGCAGCCGCCATGTACATTGTCATGTGATAGAGAAGCCAGGACCAAGGGCCACCGGCAGCCAGCCCTAGAACACCAGTCTTCAGGAAGAAAGCGTCACCTTGATGACTTCTTGATTTGGACTCTTCCTAGCCTCAAAACTATGAGCTAATAAATTACACTGTTTAAGCCAACCCATTGCACAGTATTTGCTTGAGCAGCCAGGGAAACTAAAACAATTTCCTTTTATATCATTACAACCACCAGCAAATCCTATTAGTTCTACTTCTAAATATATTTTGGATTTGTCACTCTTCTTGTTTTCATGGCCAACACCACCACATAATCCAAACTGCCACCATTTCTTGCCTGGACACTTGCAATGCCTCTTATAAGCTCCCACTGCTCCCACCTAATTTTAATCCATTCTCTATACCACCATTGAAGTTATCCTTCTTTTAAAAATATTTATCAAATACCCCTCCCCAAACAATAGCCCTTTCAGGGCTTCCCATTGTCCTTGAAATAAAATCCAGTCTTTACCATGTCTGGGAAGACACCGTAGGAGCTGTCTCCCCCTAACTACAAGACTTAAGTTCACACCAACCTTATTTCTGTTCCTAGAAAAAGTCAAGTATGGCCCCCATAGAGACTTTGCTAGACCATCTCCAAAAATACCATTGTCACGGTTCTCACATGGCTTCTCATCTTTTGGGGCTCAGCCTAAATGTCACCTCTTCAGAAATTAATCCCTACTGTTCTCTATCAGAGTGCCCAGTTTATTCTTCTTCATTGTACTTACCACAATCTGCAATTGTTTTAAATATTTATTGTTTATTTTTTATTATCTATTGTCCACAAGAGAAACAACTTATTTGTATATTTTACTATTTTATCCTCAAAGACTAGTACAAATTTCTGTCATAAAATAAGCTCTCAATAAATACACATTGAATAGATGAACAAACATATATTCTTTATTTCCTCATAAACTCTTAAAGGAAAGGGGCTGGTCTATTTATTTTTAAGCACACCAGTGATACATGCATTGTCACTTATCTTATAAAAACATATGCTGTTAATGAACTAACGTAAGGATCTCTCATCAAAGTAGTCTAGGCAAAGCTCACTCAGTTTCTTTGCTCTGTTTTTCTTCTTTTTTGAAAACTGATGTAAATATATGCATTCTGTTGTTGCAAGATGGTTTACAGGCTAGTTGGAGAAACTAAAAATGAACTTATCTAAATCCTTCTTAATCTCTCTATGTGGTTAAATGGAATTTAGTATTTTTAATATCACAGACTTGAAAATGGGAAAGGGAACCTATTTATTGAAAGCAATAGACAGAAAATGAAATAAAAATAAAATCAGCAATTCTCTATTTCTTTCACCCCCAATCATAAGGAAAGGGACTCAAAATGGACATTTTTCTTCAGATTGAGCATGGTCAGCTCTCTATGCATCAATAAGCAACACTCTTGGACCTTGAGGTACATTGAATTGTGTACCCAATTGTGGACATGTTCTTGGTCTTTGTCTGCATTCTGGTGGGTGTGAATCCATTGTAAATAAGATCTCTTCAAGATCACTTCCAGTAGGATGTGACCCCACTGAATCAGGTTAGGCTTTAGTCTGGATTACTGGAGTGCTTTATAGGCAGAGTAAAAGTCAGACAGAGATAGAAGCCCGGAGAGGCCGCCATGTGCATTGTCATGTGACTGAAAAGCCAAGGACTAAGGATCACCTGCAACCAGACCCAGAATGCCACTGTCTTCAGGGAGAGAGCATCCTCTTGCTGATGCCTCAATTTCGGACTTCCCTATTGCTTAAGCCAACTCATTGTATGGTGTTTGTTTTAGCAGTGGGGAAATTAAAACACACTTTACCTGACTGCCATATCATCAGAGGTTGAATTAGATCTCAAAGCCAAATGGGCTTAACCACTGACAGGGCTCAGCCTTCCTGCACAGCTCGTCCTTCTCCCAGAGAAATCCCACCTCCACCTTAACCACTTGCATTCCTGATCATCAGAAACAGGGACATCTCTTCACTGGTCCTTCCTTATAATGACTAATATGTCAGAAGTGAGGGCTTATCTCTTCCTGGATTATTTTACCCTAAGACTGTACATTTTCTATTAGTCCATCCATTTTAATTTACTAAGTGAAAGAGTATTTGAGTTACTGTAGAATTCAAAGCCTTCTTTGACACAATTGTGTTGTCTAATACACTTTTCTCTCAGATTTTTAACACTTTTTCAGCAGAAACATATTTGCTATCTAAAACCTAAATATACTATGATTGACAGTCTCTGACATGCTTCGGTGACCCATACCCCCACCCCCCACCCCACCCTAGTGTCCCAGCCCTGTGTAATCTCTTCCTTTGAGCATGGGCTGGACCTGGCGGCTTGTTTCTAATGCACAGAGTACTGCAAAGGTGAGGAATTTCACTTCCATGACTAAATTACAAAAGACCATGACCTTTAGTTTTTTGTTCACTCCTCTTTCTTTGGTTCATCTCACATGCTTGCTCTGATGAAGCAAGCTGGAAAGGATCATGTGGCAAGGAACTTATGGTGGCAATGACCTGTAAGAAAATGTAGCCCTCAGTCAACCAGCTCTCAAGGAACCTAGTTAGTGAGCTTCAAAGCTAATCCTTAACCAGTTGAGCCTTCAGATGAGACCGTTGCCCCAACTGACAACTCAGTTGAGCCCTGGGAGAGCCTCTGAAGCAAAGCTCCCAGCTAAGCTGATCTAGAATTCCTGGCTGACAAAATGGTGAGATAGTAAATGTGTGCTAATTTATGCTGCTATATTTGGGGTTAGGTGTTATATAGAATAGATAACTAGTGCTCATAAACAGTATGATGTTTAAATTTGTAACCATGCACCAAAGGAACATGACAAGCATGGTTACATACTCACAAGTGGATATTTAAGAAATATTCTATATCGATATGTGTAATTCAAGGAAGCAAGTAAAACTATAGTGAAAGGATGGAGGAGAATGTATAGGGAAGTAGACATGGGAACACAAGTAGCTACAAAGTTGTCTCTTCCCTCTTCCCTAGCACTAGGTGCCAATTGATGTTCTAGAGCTGTTCTTTTCTCTCTGCTTCTGCAAGCCCTGCCTGCTCTGCCTCTTCACCCCTCCCCTATCACATGAACCCCCTGCTGGTTTCCAAGCAGTCTTTCCTGCTCTAATTAGCCCTTTTGTTTCCCAGGCACTCTAAATGTGAATACAGGTCAAAGGATGGGGTTGTATCCACATCACCTGCAACTGGTTACAAATGAGACTGAGAGGAGCAGGTATATCTCTCAAAGGGGAGGAAAGGGAATTAGGGCACCACTAAGCACCCATAATTAAAGTTCTGCTAGTTCTGTTAGTCACTTTTGCTTACCCCTGCCTCGGAGTGGCCATGTTAGAAAAATGTAGGAAGTTACTCCTTCTCTGAAATGAGTTAATTTGCTGAATTTTTTTCCATGAAAGAAAGGATTAAGAAAGCGAATATGTATCTGGCCAGTTCTCGATGGTCAAGTAGAAGTACTCTAGAATACTACTGGTTTGATCTATAATCCTTTGCCAAACACTGGGTGGGGTAAATGGGTTTTGAAGATGCTAGAACAGACTGGTTAACAGATGAATCAGATGCACGGGGCTTTGTGTAACTTCAATTTCTGCCATATTTTTGATATTATTTTTTCAATGTCTTTTTGAGAGTAGGGAATTTCCAAAGAGTGTGAAATAAAAGTCAGAAAGTTTTGACTTACAAAGAACACAGTGATTTAACCAAGGAGCCTGACGTTTCAAAGACTGGGTCAATTTCCAAAATGCATTGTCCTGAAATCGGAGAAGTCAAAAGGACTTAAGTTTGTTGAGTTCTGATCTCTCTTCTGATATTGATTTGAGCCAGATTTTGAACCTCCCATGGTTTCTTCTTGTTATCTGTGAAATGGAGATAAAAATTCTGAGCCTCAGAGTGCTTTGGTGGGAATTAAATAATAGCTTAAAGCCCTTTGAAAGGGTGAAGTGATAAGTATTTTCTTTCAGCATCTATCAGATGTTATGTAATTTATCCATTTAAGAGAAATTAATTCCAAATATATCAAAGTTCAGTTTTGACATAGTCACCTGTTGATTGGTAGTTCTCAAAAATCGATTTGGGGGTGTCTGAAGCAGGAAAGGTGAGGCGCGACTCTGAAAACCCCCATCCTAGGGTAGTCCAGGAGAAAACCTTACCTTTGATGACACCCTCCCCCATGGACCTTTCACAATTCCTGTACTCCCAGGCAGATTGGGGTCAGCATACAGAGTTTGTAATTTAAAATGCTGTTCTCTTTGTGATTACCTTTAGGCAAATATAGAATATTTCTTTCACAATTTCCACTAACAACATAAAAGAAAACAAGAGCAGCTATGTCTTCTGCTAGCATTTCCTCTTCAAATAATTGTTTTATTTACAATGTAGAATAATTCCTGCCTGGGAGGGCAAGTAAATTCCTCAGATGCCAGAAAGCAACCCACAGGCAAACTCACAAAGGAGCTGGAGACAACTTAGAAAGGTGAATTTCTGGGGCGTGTCACTTAAAAGCAGTACAGCATAGTAAAGCATTTGGGCTTTGGAATCAGACTTGGCTTAAAGTCAAATCTAAGATCAGTCAGTTACTGGCAATGTATACCTGGACAAAGGAAACTCGTATTTCATTTTCCTTTTTTTATTTTGTAAGGAAGTCAGAGACAATAGCTTGATTTGGTGTAGTGTCTGAAGCAAAGCACCTAACGCATAGTTTACGCTTATGAATATTTCCATGTTCAATTAGATTCATGAGTTATGGACTGGGCTGCATCACATTTTTTTTTTAAGTAGACTACTTTATACCCCAAAATATGTACCCTAGAGTAACCCCACCTTGAAGGTTGGAAAAGAAGAAGATGGCTCTTCAAGGATTTTCCCCAACCCCCAGGTCAGTTTTCTAAAGATTTGCTTCATCAGGATTTAGAAGACTACAGTAGTTCCTCTCAAGCTGATTTTCATAATCACAGAATCATGAGATCTCCTTGTGCACGGAGGTGGAATTACCTGTTACCCTCAGCCTCACAAAAAAAGCTCAGGCATTGCTAAGACTGCCTGAAGCTTTCTGGTGACCTGTTCCTTTCAAAGGAGAAAAACAGGTGCAACATGCCTTCGATGCTAATGTAATATAATGTGCAATCAACTTTTAGTTCCCAAAGAGACTCCAGCTTTCAGCTTAAGCTCTGAGTATAAGCTGGATTGGAAAGGACAGTGTCACCAGGACAACAAACATGAAGCTATTATGTTGTGGCTGGTAAAAAGTGAGCTGAGAATTTTGACAAATTAACACTGAGGTTATGCCCCAAACTCTTATCCTAAATTATACAAAGAATTGACCAGTGTTGTTTGGATTCCTACAATCCTCCTTTTAAGCTGCCATTTAATTCTTTTCCACATGTTATTGCGGGACATAACTTGTCCAAAGATTTAGTGTAAAATGGGTATTTTTTTCTGTAATATCTTTGAGAAATAATTGTCTGAAAGTATAAATACACGGCTTTCCACAGGAGAGCCAGCACACTCCTAGGAGCTACTTACAAAAAGAGCAGGCTTGGGTATTAAAGATAAGGCATCTGGAAGACAGTCAGAAAGCCCGCCTGTAAGTCCTTGCATTGTCTTTGTCTATATAGATGTCTTTGGAAGGTCCATTATCCCTCTTTGGTACTTGGTTTTCTCATGAGGAAACTTAAAGAAGGTTAAGAATGATTAGCCTAATCATCGAAAATTTTCACATTGCTTAATTGGTGTCCTAAGAATTATTGTATATTTTCCAATGATCCAGGTGAGTATAAAGTGGAATCCTTATTAAATTAAAAGTTGACACAGAGTGAAAAGCCCAAAACATATTAGCCAGAGATTAGACCAGTGGAGAGCAGTTGACAGTTACAGGCAGTGTTTGGCATCTGTGAGTTCCAATACGTAGTCCACAATAGGTGGATAAAATACAGAGTTTAGGAATACTGAAATAAACAACAGTCAGAAACGGAAGGAGGCAGTAGTTAGTTGACAGCTTTGGAACATGTGAATGCTATTCTGGCTGCTCAAAAACACATATGACTAACTTGTCACATCATGAAGAGTTGACATCCAAGTAAGTTCAGTGGAAATCAGATGTGGACAGCTCAACTGCACTCAACCTATGGACTCAGACTTGTCTGAACGTGTTGAAGAAAACCATTGGAGTGGGCCCACAAGAGGTCTATGTGCATGAACAACAGAGGGGACTATGGGAAGTAAGTTACCCTAAGGGAAGGAGTTGAAAAAGATACTTGTTTGAATCACGGTTGATAGATTCTGGTTGAAGCAGATGGCCAATTTTGAGACTGTATATGCACGCTATTCAATTTGCCCCTCGACATAGTTCCTGTGATACATTCTTCAGTGTTTTGAGAAAGGGCTGCCACACACACTCAAATAATTTTAAAATAAAACATCCAGATCACAGAAATCTCTACAAGAAATTGGGAGTACAAGACCACAACTTGCTACTCAAGTGAAGAGGTAGACCATTTTTTTTTCCGTTTGGTATGCGAGAATGAAAGAGGTAAGAAACCGAAAGGTTCATCACCCTTTGAGATGGAAAAGAGGCAGAGGACCTTATGCATCCAGGTGTAAAGCATTCTTTGGGGACTTTGGAGTGCCAATATCAGAAGCAAAATGGTGGCACTGGGATAATACCACGGGGCTGGGATGGGCTTATTCTCTAGTTTATGAGAGTCTGGGATGGTCAATCAGGATTTTTTCCATTGCAAGTAACATAAGTTCATTCAGACAAGCACAAGGGAAGAGGAAGACTGTATTTACATATATAAGAGTAACTCATGAAACTCCAGAGAAGGAAATACCACCAATGTTTACAAAATTAATGAAATAGAAGTATCCAGAAGGCAGTTCTTCTTTGTTTTTAATTTTTTCTTCTCACTACACTTTGCTTTCATTCTCTCAGCAAAATGGCTTTTCTGTTTCACCAAGGGTATTGTGGATGAGCACCAACTTCTTGTTTCACACCAATTTCTAATTCCAGAACCATCAGTGCACCAGCATCCCATTGTCCCAAATGAAAATTCATATAAGGGAAAATGTAACCGGCCTACCGTGGGTCATATATTCACCCCTGATCTAATCCACTAAGGGGAAGTCTGTGGGGTCACATATGGATATAGGGATGTGGGATTTGGGGTAGAAGAATAGTTCTTAGAAATGGGGTATTGTGAGTGCAGATACTTCAATAAGCACTCACCACACCAATATTTCCTGTGTCTCGTTTCTTCCAAACCTGTTGGGAGAAAATTGAGGAGGGTAGGGATTGTAGTTTTTGTAATCTGTGGGACATGCCTGAATCTTAAGACTTACTATCATAAGTCTTTACATTCATACAGATTCTAGAATGATGATGTCTGAGAAAAAGATGCACAAAGGTGAGTCTGCAAAAGTCAAAAGATACATCAAAAATTTACTTTAGATCATCACGAGTCAAAGAAGAAATTTGATGCCAGTCTTGGGAAGGCTTGATCATTACTTAGATATTAAAAGATCAATGTAGGGAATGAATATCAGATTCAACGTTGAAGAGCCATGTCGTGGGTCACTTGTGTGCAAGTCATGCATAACCAAAGGGCTACTCTGTGTATACAGGGGTCAGGTCTTCCATGCTTTAGGTATGTGCTTCATTTTCTTTTTTATGTCAAACATTATAAATGGAAAAGATGAAGGGATTGTCTAACGTGGTGTGGTAGGTTGAATGATGTACCCCAACAAGCACATACTCTAAATCTTGATCTTTGTCGTTGTGTGTGTGAACCCATTGTTAAATACGACTTGCTGAAGATGTTACTGTTAGTTAAGATGTGGTCCAGTGAATCAGAGTCAGTCTTAATCCATATTACTGGAGGCTTTATAAAGAGAAGTCCGTACCAGAAGAAGCTGGAAGTCAGTGGAAAGTGGAAGAGTAGACAAAAGAAGAGAGATCACCATGTGATGGGAAGCAGAGATGCAATTCAAGGAACCCCAAAGATTGTGGCAAACCCACGCCAGAATGGTACAGATTTCAGGAAGTAAGCATGGCCTTGTTATAACATTGAATTTGGACACGTAGCCTCCAAAACTGTGAGCTAATCAATGCTTGTTGTTGAAGTCAAACCACTGTGTGGTGTTTGTCACACAGCCTGGCAAAAATTAAGACATGTGGCCATTCCAAAAGTTGCGGGAAAAATATCACATTTTAAGTTTTAGATTATATGTATTACAAAACTATTCCATAAAATAGAACTCTGTCTGTTTCATTTGTTGTTTGAATCAAACAATGATACAGATGATGAAATTATCCTGAAATCACAGAATTCTATATTGGAATTCTCCTGAAAGATAATACCTTCAAGTGATTGCTAAATATGTTCAAGTAGGAGGACTATTGTCAAAGTTCAAAACAAAAAAGTTTATGGATCTGCAGCTACTGACAGCCTCAAGTGGTTGAAAAATTAATTATGAGAAAATATCTGCTATTAATTGAAAAGTCCTTTTGGAAAACATTATTATATTAAATATATTTCAGTGTGGTGTGCTTAAGTGTGTAAATCATTGTACCATTTATAGGTAAAGCTTGCTGTCTTTTTGGAATTGAGAACTACTTAAAATAACGCTGCAATCCCAGAAATCCATGGTCCGTGGGTTAGTAATCACTGGGTTTTCATATCACCTCATTTTGCAGATGAAGGAACTAGAGTCAAGAGAACCAAGTGACTTCAGTCCTCTTTAGGTCAAAAGTCTAGATCCTCAGTGGAAGAATCAGGGCTAAAACTCAATTTTGCTGGACAAGCATTTCAGTTCAAGACTCTTTTAACTGAACCAAAGAATATATTATTTCATTCTTTTTATCTCTAAATATCATTCTCAAATATATATAATATATACCTTTATCATTCTCAAATATATATAATATATACCTTTTAATCTCTAAATACAATTCCTGAATTTTATATATGTACATAATATGTATAATATATATATTCCCCTCTTTCTCTTTATATATAAAAATATAAAGAGAGAGAGAGATCGATCCACAATCCAAAATATCATAAGTGTTTTCCACTGAACAATGTCTAGACACTCTGGTGGCAAAATGACTACATGTATAAAAGCCTCAAGCTTTAAAACATGTATTTCATTTACCCAGTGTGGGGGCAGTTTGAAAACTATCTGTGCTTACTCCAAAAAGGAGCCTATCACCATGGCAGTATTTCAACTTATTTCTCCTTCATTTATTTTTCTGCCTAGTTGATGACACTTAAAGAGTTTTATAAGATGTGTAAATAAGCAATAAAAAACAAGACATACCCTTGTCAGCCCCACAAAAAGTAAATGGGTAGTTGATAAGGCAAAGTTTCTTCCATTGAGTACTAAGGGTCATGTTAGTCTTTTGAAGAGAGAAATCAAGAACTACACTTTGGACAAACTTACTTTAGGGGTACCTTCACAGAGCAACAACAAAAAATAGTTTCAAATGAAACTGAATTCAAAGTTACAACTACATCACATCCCAGGGCCTATGCATAAGAAAAGAAATGTCTTAACTGAAAGTAATATCTTTTTCCTAGTATTTACTACCAAAGTGCCTACACACTGGTAAAATGTAACTATGGTACATAATTTACTCTGTAATAAAATTAATTATGCAAATGTGACAGTCAAATGGGATTTTATTCCTCCTCTCAAAATGAAAATCAACATATTGCTCCAGTACTTTTAGCTCCACTTCACTATTTGAAATCAATTTTGCAAAAGTGCACATCATCATTGCCATTTACTTCAGCCATTTGGTGGGTTGCATTAATTTCTGAAGCTTCTTTGAAAAGATAAGCTGCATTTAATGGCCATGCTAAATAATATAAAGCCTTCAAACATCTGAAGGGCAGCACGGTGAAGTTCCAGTAAGATTGAACTGGCACTCACATCCATTTATAAAGATTCCTAATGCATAGTTCATTTTCATTCTAGTCACTCCTTGAGTTCCATTATAACTCATATTGATTCTATTTTCAGAAGGCATCTGGGGATGAGACAAAGAAGTAATTAAGCAGTTTCTCAAGGGATAACCATGTCACCTAAAATCATTAAAGGAAAATAAGATGCCTACTATCCTCTACCACATCAAAATTAATCCATAATTGGTTAAGGATTCAGTTTCCTGGAGCATTCCAATTTGGGAAATTTAGAGAGTTTGGAAACATGTAACTAACTGAAACTGACTGTATTCAGGGATGTCTGTAGATAGCCATGATTTGGTGTGAATTCACATCTGTCTTGGATATCAGCTATGTTCCAGGAATAGCTGCAGCAGTATGCAACATCTATGAAAATGTGCACTTTACAAATTAATGTCCTCTATAAATACTATTTACGCTTTGGGTATATTCCTAAGTTAGGATGCTGCTTTGTGGAAAACCAGTGTTGGTTCAAAGCATGCAAATAAGGTAGATTCAGAGGATCAAAAAATTAGCATTGCTTAAAATAAGTGGTGAGATGGACAGTATGCTTTTTAAATAGAAAATTCAAATATGACTCTTGGCTCTGGTACTTTAATTCAAGTAATTGACATGCCACGAATGTGGTGATGAAGTGCGGAAACAAGAGTGGTAAAAGTTTACAACCTGTTAAAATTTGTGCAGACATAGTAAGTTTAGAAATTATTCAATGTCTATAATGCTGCTGGAGAGGACCTGTGTAACCCGGTAGCAAACCCACTCAGAGCAAACCCTACGTGGTCCTTTAGCAGATTAGGTATGGTTGACACACTATAAGCAGCAGATTCATATATTTCCCTTACCATTTGTGCCTCTTAGTTTGTACAACTAGCAATATACATTTTTAAAAAAGAGGACAGTGGGTCTCTTGATTCAAGCAAGATGGAGGCATGTTTAATATTCAAGCAAGTATTCCTGCTTTAATCCCAAGAATTTTATAATTTGAAGAATCCATCAGATTGTTGGTTCAGTGATTTTAAAACCATATATTTTGGAGGTTTGTCCAACACCATGATAGCACCCGTGAGAAAGTAGGCATACCAGTGTAAAAAACAGGAGCAGTTACTCTAATAGTGAACTTCTGTAGAAGATATTAAAGAAACAGTTTGGATGTGAAACACAGGTTTAAAATCCATTTCTCTCATTTTATAGAAGAACCTTTCAGGTCAAGAGGGAAGAAGTTGCACAAGGACAATTAAGCTTTTAGGAACAGAAAAAGGAACAGAACTTAATGCTAGATCATATAGCTGAACAAGAGGGTTGAGGTTTGTGTGCTACTCTCCACAGTCCTGATAGTATTTATTGGCAAGATTGTCCCTCCAATTCCTAGAATATAGTGATTCTAGCCAAATTTTCCTGTTGCCCAGTGATTTCCTTTTCTTTTTCTTTCTAAATTTTATGCTGCAGCTAATTTTTAATTTAATCTTGGACAAAATTGGCTGAACTCTGTACCATTCATTGTTCATATTGTAACAATTGTGTCATATTTCCAATAGCAAAATCTCTCTCTTACTCTTTTTTCACTCTGTTTACACACAAATACATAGACACACAGGCACACACATTGCACGTATATTTTATAGTTTCATAATCCTTCCCCTGTGCCTCTTTCCTGTTTCCCTGTTATGCTGATGGTATAATAATCTAAATAAGAAATGAATGTGCTGCAGTGTTGGAGTGTGAGCACTTGCTGGTTAAACATTTGCTTATTTTCTCTTAACAGGTCTCTAGAAATAAATGGTCCAAACTATTTTAGGGAAATCATGTTGCACCAGAATCCTGCCTTAATCTTGAGTTCTCAAAATATTAGAATATTAACTTTGGGTCTGTCTTTTCAGTGTGAACTCACATTAACCAAACTAAAATGAGAATTAAATTTTCTATGGCATTTACATAGTTGAAGCTACATGGCCAGTCTGTAGTTTTGCATGCAGACTCATTGGAGAAGTCTAATCATACTCAGCTTGCCATTTTATTTATTTCGATAAGGAGAAAGTAATTGCCCAGAATGCAGACTCAGCTCTTCATTTTTATGAAATGTGACTGAAAATTAGATATTCTGCATATGCCAGTCAATGACCCTGTGTTCATATGTTTATCACTCTATAATATTGGGGGATTTCATCTTATATATTCATCTTGTCCACTAGATTTTGACATTTTGATGGCAGCGATTGGGTCATGATCATCTCTGTATCCACAGGAGCTAACACAAGGCCTCAACCATAGAGCATGTTTGACTCATACCATAGAAGGTGTTTAACAGTAGAAAAGTTAGTGTGAAAGTTAGCACAGTTAAAAATAAAGGGGGTGCCTAAACGAGTCTGAATGGAAGAGTCAGAGATATGAAACCATTGTGCTTATCATGTATTAAAGGATATAATTAAAAATTCCTAGACCAAAGGCAGAAAAGTATTCCTCAGTCATATTTTGTCCATATCCATAGTTGAAATCTAGCACTGAGGAACTTTAGCATATCTAGTCTGGGAAATGTGCCCCCACCCCCACCCCTTTTATTTTTGCTCCTACCTGTCTGTTCTCCACTCTACTGCACTGAAGCTTCAAGTTGGTTTCAGCCAATGGAGAGCACTAGTAGGTGACTAGAGGAAGGGGAAAGAGTGGGGTCATTGTATTTATTCCTGAGCCCCCTCTTTGTGGGTTTACCCGGGGCTGGTTGTGTCTCCTGGCTGAATGTCCCAGTACATATCAGGCCACCCTCTCTCCACATACTTTTCTTTGTGTCCAGGTTCTGGCAAACACTAACCCCTTTCCTATTTAGGGGTGATATCAGCCTTCCCTTACCAGCCCCAGGGTACTTCATGATTCCTTGTTGGTCTATATAAGCTATGCACAACTTTTCAAATAGGTCATTTTAATAAACTATCTTCAAAGAACTCAGTTTATATATGTCATCATCTTCCTTCTTGGATCCTGACTCATTGAGTGATCAAGGAAACAATCCCCCAGAAAGTTTTGCATGTGGATAATGGTCATTGCAACTCAGTGCATTTCTCAGCATGGCTCATAAGACACTCGAAATTTTGGGGATTACTTTGCTAAATGTTACATTGTTCATACTCTATTTTCCCACCATTGAACTTTGAAGTTGGGAGAGTGGGAAAACCAAGGTGTAAATTATAGATCTCCAGGAATTATTTTCAATTATAAAAACTTGGCCCTAGAGATACCTGCAAAGTTAAGGATGTCTTGGTAAGGGACTCCAATAAAAAGAACTTTTTCCTTCAGGGTGAATAGTTCACATAATCACTAAATTTAGTCCACAATATCCCTTAAAACTGAAATAGTCATCTGTTCATTAAAGGCCACCTTAATAGCTAAAGAAAAATTGGTAATCTACATCTAGCACAAAATCTGTCCTATAGTTCATTTTTTACTACTGATGATAATTCAAATTTTTATATTCAACATATATGCAATCTTTAAGGCATTTTCTTTATATTCTTGTACTAATTAAGTATATAAAGACTTAATACATCCCCAAACCAATTTTATGTGGTTATGTTTATAAGGAGTTTTAAAAATTCTATCTCATTTAGTGCTATATTAAAATAGAATGAAATCGAGGATTGCTACTCTTTGGGAAAGCTTTGGCTTTCTCTAGTGTCCCCAAGGCAAAGTGACAGCAGCATGCAGATTCTGTTGCTTTTCATGTGTGCTTACAACATGGGCCCACTATTGGCCCGAATTCTGGCACAAGTTTTCAGAAAAGACTCTTTTGCCACCCTTGCAACAATTGCAATCTATAGAGCAAAAAGACACTTGCTTAGAATACTGAAATCGCTAATCCTGCCATCTCAGCACTAGTGTTCTGCCTACAATAGAGTAATCTCATGTTTTTGTTTTTCCAGGGGAGAGAAGGAAAAGAAAATCCTAAAGAGCTGTGGTGGCCACAGATGCCATAAGAACAGATGGCGAGTTTCAAACGGTTAAATAATTAGAATCCAATTATGCAGCAAAAAATTATTTGGAAAGAACAGGTCTGTTACCTTGTATGAGGGATAAAAGAGCTACCATGAAAGTTTGTCCTTCTGAGGCCGAGAGCAAACATGTACACATAGAATATTTATCTTAGTTGTATTTATGAGGCCTATAGTTCAAAGTGAAGACATGGCCTGGTATATTTTCACAAGAGAAAAAGAAGTTAAGAGTTTGATTTTTGAACCAGACTATAAACACAAGTAAGTAGAGGCCATGTAGGGAAAAAATTAATCTATTTACTTCTGTTATGTGGAACTTCATTGACCCATTTGGCCCATATGTCCAATTAGGGAAGACAAGCCCAATTGGAAGACTTACAAAAAACATATACATTGAAGATTAGTCTCTTAGGAAGTCTCAAAACTTTTTTTTTCATTTGCCCTGCTTACTGCTTTTCTGTTTCCCTTAAAAAGGGAAAAAAAAAAAAAAGGGTAGAGTTCATTGACCAGGTTTAAGAACATACCATTGCCCATCGCTATAGTAGAGGAATTCGTGATGACCTTCAGGTTGAAGGTCGTAAGTCTTCTTGGTTGCCTTGACCCTAAAGGGCCTGAAGCAAAGGACCCAAACGAGTTCTCTCTAGACTCTAGCGGCAAACACTCTATTTCTGGTACCAGTGCTCTTTCCTCCCATTGAAGAAAAGCAATCTAGCTTTCAGTTTTAGGGTTTGTTCTGGAAGTAGACAGAGCAAACCTTACTCGCAGATAACCCACACTTACCCAATGCAGTAAAGAAACTCTCCACGGAATCCAAGCATTTCAGTAAGGATTGATTTTGAAGTTTATGGCCAAAGTCTCAGCATCTTCACATGATTTGAATATCCCTGTGTACACTGGTTAAATAACGGATCAAAACCATTTTATTTCTTATGAGAGTCATGAAGCCTTCTCTCTCAGGTTGTGCCCTCTCCTTGGTAGTAGTTTTGCTAGAATGTGGTTGCCTATGTACATTAGAGGATTTCCTATTAGAAAAATATTGAAATGGTATAACAAAATTCTCCTCACTTATTTTTTATATACAACAATAAGACTGACAAGGATGTGGACATTCTCTAGTTCAACCTGGCACAAGTCAATAAACAGGCCATGCACTTGACAAGGTGACATGCCTGTGCCCAATCAGATTCAAAAGGAAAAAATAAGTTTCATTATATACCTGCCTTTGCTTTATACTTATAACTTTGTTAAAAGAGTGAATTTTAGCTGTAACTTTATCCATTTTATTTTCCATTACATACCATGCAATCAACACAAAAATGTTTAGGTTTTCCTCCTGCTGAACTAATTTATCTATTGCATTTTTGCTCAGAAAAATAGATTAATAATCATGTTTTCAACATGATGCTGCCCTCTGTGAAATTGTTCCCCTGCCATTTCTCAAAAATGTATGCCATAGAAAAGCTTTAGCCTGGCTTACAGCTGATTCGGAAAATAACTATTCTTTCACTAGAATTCTTGCCAGTGAAAGAGAAATGGATGGAAACTCTTGGGTTTTTATTCACACTTAAATGCATTAACAGTACCAGTAAAACCTGACAATTTAAAATATAATTACATCTCAAGTACATTCAACATGAAAACTTCTTATACTGTTTCTATTCTAAGCAATGTGGAAAAGCAACTGAATAATGAATTTGAGGCACAGATTCATCTATCTCAGAAGAATCTTCAAGATATCACATTCAATATCTAGGACAAGCAACTGCATTGTAAAAAAAAAAATAACCATTTGCTATTGTGAATTTCTACTCATATAGAAACAGAAAACAATGTAATTTACTTTTAGATCATTGCAAGTGTACAGAAAAATTTTATTTACCAGGAAAAACGGGATAAAAAGAAAGGGATGCTTAAGTATTATGACTGAAAATGGTTTCCTTGATTCAAAGAGAGCAACATCAGAATATATCCATTTTCTTCAACATGGTTGAGTGGACAAGATTTTCTATGTCTAAAAAAAATGAGGTATCTATAACTAACTTGGACAAAGGGTATGATTTTCAATTCTTTTAGAATTAGTCAGTTTTACTTGTGAGAACATCCTTGAAATATTTTAGGGATGAGAGATCAAGAATGTGGGGAGATTTGTTTTATAATCAGCAATCAGAATGGCAAAGCCAGCATACCATATGCTCCCTCTGGCAGCTGTGATTGCAAAAGCAGAGCTACAGGCCCTTGAGCAAAACTAAAAAGAAAATTTACTGACTGCTCAACACCTTTAGCATTGGTCCTTTTCAACATTTCTTTTTGACACTCTGACTTCTCTTGTCTCCTAATTCTCCTTTAACCACTTAAATCTACGTTTTCTTCTTGGATCCTTGCAAATAACTTTTCCTTTCATCCAACTCTTCAATTTTAGCATCCTTTAGGAGTCTATTCTTAGCTTTTTTTTATATAGCAGCCCAAAGTTACATTACATATGCATTTGTTTATTTGATGATTGCTTTTCTTAGGTAGAAAGTAAGCTTTGTCAGTGCAGGTACTTGGTCTCTCCTTTCACTATTATATCCCAGGTACCTAAGGCACTGTCTGGCATCTTCTATTGGTTTCTCAACAGGAATTAATATGCTGATGACTTCAGACTGTATCTTCCTTTTAAGCATCTCTCTGAAACTCATTTATCAAACATCGCATTGAACATCACCAGCTGGGAATCTTATATATTTGTTTTCAATTCAATATGTCCTAAAATGAATTTATTATATTCTACCCCAACCTTCCCTTCACTCCCTTACTTCAAGATGTGCCCTTTTTTCTTATATTCCCTATGGTTTCAACATTCTACTCTGTCTCTTACATCAGAAACTAGAGTTTATCCTAACTCATTTCAGATATTTCTCCCACAATCAGTTGATTGTTAAATTATTTTCTGTCATCTGTCAAAATTTGCACATCTATCAAAATTTTCATTCACACTTCTCCCACAATAAGTCAATCCCACACCTGAATTATCGCTTCCTACATAAGCTTTCTGCCTCCATTCTTCCATCATTTATCCATTCTCCACAAAATTGCTAGATTTTTTCCCATTCTCTACACTCTTTACATATGGCCTGAGCAGCTCAGTTCTAGAATTATGAAGGAAAAAGATTCAGATTCTTTTCTATCCCACTCACCTGATTACCCATAGTCCCAAGAACATCATACTATATTATTTTCATTATTCCCAACTTTATTTGCTTTGTTCTATGGAACAGTAATTGTACCTATGATGGCAGAACAAAAAAAAATGGTTTTACAAAATCTTTTGAGTCATCTTTAAAATACCCTATTGCACTTGTCTGTATGACTTATGTAAGATAAAAGAAATGTGCTTATTCTAAGCACTGGTAAGCAAACATTACCAAACAATCCTGTTTAATATGAGTTTGGATTTAAAAATCCCTCCCTTCCCTTCTCTTCACTTTAACATTTCAGGGCAAGAGGGTTTCCCTAGCACTGTGAGCACGCCTATGTCGTGCTACTGCAGAATCGTCTTTGACACTTGGTATCAAGCATTTGAGTGAATGGCACAACGATTCTGATGGAGTTTCCATTGATGTCATGCCTGGGAGCTCTTCAATAAGCAATGGGAATTTGGTGACTTCTGTCCCCACCTTGTGCAAATGTTTCTGAACTCAAACCAATACACATGCATTTCTCATTTAACCAAGACCTGGGTGGGTTCCCATGACATACCCGAATGATTTCACAGGGGGCTCTCACACAAATCAAAGAAAAAGCACAAGGTAACCGATACAAGTTGGGTGTCCATCAATGATCACAAGTTAATACGTGACCATAAGGAACCTAAAAACACAGATATGACATGAAAATCTTCCCTGGAAATAGTAGACAGCATAAAATCAAACCGGTAACATAGAGGATAAATTTGATGGAGGAAAAGAATGAAATTATGAAAAAAAGTATGAAAGGAGAAAACAGTTTTAGGACATAATTTATGGAGATCTTGCCTAAGAATGAAAAACTAAAATTAACTTTTGTTTTAATTAAAAACAAAATGTTGAGTTCATGAGAATGACAGGCTCACCAGGAAAAATGTAGAATATGTGCATGGGTGCATTTATTGCCAATTTTTTGAATTTCAATGATAAAAATTTATGAAAATGAAAGGGAAAATTACCAGTAAAGGAACAAAAATTAGATTGTCCTAAAACTTTTCTGTGATAAAAATAAAAGTCAGAAAACTTAAGAAAGAGTACCTAGAGAGATATCAGACAAAACTTATGATTGAAGAATTTTACATCCTGTCAAGTTGTCATTTTTATGTAAATACAACAGAAAAATATCATCAGATACATGAGAGCACAGGAAGCATACTACCCTCAAACATTTTCTGAAAAATAAAAAACCCCTTCTCAAGATCATCTGCCTAGAAATTCAAAGAAACAATGGTCTAGGCAACTGCCCTCCCAGGAGGGGCTCCTAAATGACAGCTTCCATCAACAGCTGATCCAATTTGGTCCACATTGTCAGTCATTTTTGGAGAACTAATTTCCAAATGATAAAAGTATCTAATGGCCCTGACTCCTTAACTCTCTGGTTACACAATATATTTGTACCTTCATTTGGAGAAGCAGCAAAAGTTTGTAACACAGAAAGGCAGTCTATAAGCTGAATAAGGGAAGGGAACATGTCAGTTTTGTTCAGTGCAGGATCCCAGTACCTGGGACAATGTCTGGTACAGATAAGAACTCATCAAGTATTTGTGGTTGCATGATTTTAAAGGCAAGGGGTGGGGCGAAGAACAAAGTTGTACTTTCTATCAGCAAGTTCTGTTTAGTAGAACTCAACAAACATGTATTTGGAAACTTCTCTAGACCAGGCATTAACTTAAGGGCTGAAAGTTAATGAATGCTGCTGTCGTGTAATTAATTTGTCCTCGACTGGAAAATTCACTTGACTGGAAACATTTTGGGTGGAAACCATTGTGTGTATTTTCAATGCATAACTGGATCCTTGGTTAAATTTTCTACTCGGCTCAACCATATAGTTGTTTGAGAGAGTGATAATTTGGAAAAGGAAACTTGGAGTTATCATCAGGCCATTCTGAGGTCTTGAGAGTGAAAAGGGGTGGGCTCATTGCCAGATGGTCATGTTAGAGAGATTTGTGCCACTAGAGTGATATGTTCCCAATAGTCAAGCACTATATAAAATTCTTGTCAAAAAAATGAAACTTTGCCCTCCAAATAAATTTGCTATATAATGAAAATATTCTTTGTCCAATATAGAGAAAGATAGAATTTTGAAAAATAATGTTATAATAACAGTGTAACTGGGTTTAAAAAGAGTTTGAGAAATGACAATATCAATGACTGAAAAATGAATGGACTTCAGGTGATTTTGGAAGGAGGTGACACCAGCAGCGGTAATTTATGATGCACCATTAAAAGCTCTCACAGAGAAAGTTGCAAATCTGAAGTCTGGAAATAATGTCCAGTTGGGAACAAGAGGAAGCTGAGAGATATTAGAAAAGCAGGAGATTCAGTAGCAGAACAGCCCGCGTTAATTTTGCAGAAAGCTTTCCTTCAAGTCAGAGTCTGCACTTAATATGCCAGTCTTCATCTAAGGAATGTCCATCTTGGACTAAAATAGTGATTCCCAACTGGGAATAGTTATCCGAATACTGGTGGATTTTTTCCAAAACATCTTGCCTTCCCAATAATATATTAGAGTGTCGGAGGATGGGTGAGACAGAAGTCTGGGCATTTCTCTAAGTGGTTCTGGTGCATCCATTGTCCTCACCTCTGATTGAGAAACAACGGTAGTGATTGGACTGGCAGCTGAGGGTATTTCTTAATTAAGTCACATTGTAGTGGGAAAGTGTTCCTAAAGCTGCAGTTGGTACACACATAGGGTGATATAGATATTTGGGGATCAACATTCTTGCAAATTTTTATATTTTGTGTCTTTGCATGTTCGATAGTCTAAAAGGTTAATATGAGCATATTCTTGAGGGACACTTCATAAAATTCAACCATATATTTTCAGTGACTGAATTTATACTTTTCTTTAGGACTCATACTAAAAGGAGTTCAAACTTCAAAAGAAGTTCAAGATGCTGTTGAAGAATGGAAAGCTTTGCAGAAATTCAAATAATTAAAATAGATGGTACAATTAAGTTCTTATGAGATGCGTGATGTATAGGTTGGCAATTAATTAGTGATAGCCACTGTTGGCCAGGTCTCTAGAAGGCTAGCCCAGGCTTCTCCACATGAGAGTCTCAAACAGACTTGAACTGGATTTTGATAATGACACCTTGGTCTTCGATTTGGTGCCACATAACAGGATGAGACTTTGTGGGTCTTGGGAGAAGAGTTCAGTCTACTTTGCATGTCGGAGGGATTAATTTTGTGAGCCAAAGAACAGATCTAACAGGTTTTATTTTTCAACGATCACTATAAAATCATCTCCCATTCTCACAGGCTTTTTTGTCATGTGACTTTGTCATTCCTCCATCAAGAGTGTAGCTTAGTTTTCTAACTCTTTGAAACTGCGCAGGCCCAGTAACTGCTTTAACCAATAGAATACTGTAGAAGGAACAGAGAGCCAGCTGCAGGCGTAGCCGTAAACTGGTCTAGCAGCTTTCACTCCCTGCATGTTGGAATTCAGCTCTTGTCTTGTTACAAGCCTGAGCCACGTGGTAGCTCCACGGTTAGGTTTTCTGGTGGACAGTGCCAACTGAGCAAACAGTCAAGCCCAGCGTCGTCTTCAGAGGACTGTAGTCTCAGCGGATATTTGGCTGCAACTGCATGTTATTCCACATAAGAGCCCAGATGAGTCCAAAAACCCACAAAACCGCACAAAAAAAAATTAATATGTTTATGTTAAGCCAGAAAGTTTTGGGGTGGTTTGTTACTCCACAATAGATTTAAAAAAAAACAAAAAAAAACATGGTAAACATGCTAAAAATGAAAGACAAAGAGATTTACAAAGAAACCAGGAAAAAGACATATTAATTTAAAAGGAGCAACAATAGGCAGAATAAGCTGGAAAACAGTAGGAGGATGTTTTTAAATGACTGTAAGAAAATAACTGTCTATCTGGAATTCACTATATAACTAGTGAAAATATCCTTCAGAAATGAAGGTGAAATAAAGACATATTCAGAAAATATTTGCGAGGAAGGAAAAATATCCCAAATTGAATCAGTTTAAAGAAGAAATGAAGAAAATAGATAGGGAAAATGGATAAAATTAACTTATATTGACAGTTTAAAACAATGGGCATGTCTTCCCGGTTTTATAATACCTGTGGATTTAAAATACTGGATAAAAATAGAACAAGAGGCAGAAGGGTAACAAATGAATTTAATGTGTTGTAAGTTACTTGACTAGTCCAGGAAGTGGTAAATTGATGTAAATTCTAAATAAACCAAAGGAGGCTTTTGTAATCTCTAAATTGACCACGAAAAGAAAAATGTATAATTAGTAACCGCATGGTGAGAAATAAAGGAATAAAAATAAATAGCAAGGAAAGGGGAAGATCAAAGGATAGATTAGAAAAATGGGAACAAATAGTAATATGGATACGTAAACTCAGATATATCAACAACTTAATGAACTTTAAATGGACTAATTACTCCAACTGAAATCACATATTGTCAGACTGTATTAATAAAAATGGAATTTGCCTGCATGCTACTTACAAGACACATGCTTGAAATATAAGGTCATAGAAAGTGAAAGTAGTAGTATTGGAAAAGAAAGACCATGTTCTGCCTCATTAGTAGTCAGGAAAATCAAATAGTCACGAGTTATCAATTCCTAGCTTCATATTGGCTGAGATTTTTTAAATGAGAATATTAGTAGCTGCTGAAAATGTAGAGAAACTGGATCTTTAATGCTTCACACTAATGACAGAAAGGAAAAACTGATTCATTTGCAAAATCACAACTTTTCTTGTTTATAAGAAAAATTGAAGTGGCAGGGCAACCAACCAAACCAAAATATACAAGCACTTCCAAGAAGACACAGGACACAAGCACTTGTTTATCTGAAGAAGAAAGATATCACCATGGAAGCTGGTTAATAAAAAGAAAAGTCAGTGAAAACGTCTAATCAAATTGATAAATGTTATATGTGGGCTACTATGAGAGAATAGAACCGGTAGGAGCCACTGACACTAAGGGATTTGCATCACTCACAAACCTTCCTCCTAGAACCACACTAGATGCTCATAAGAAAGGAAGGGAGCAGGGTGAGGGTCCAGAGAAGGCTCCTTGGAGGAGAGGAGAGGAGTAGCAGCCATTGCAAGAAAAGCATGAAGCCTTCTTTCCCATGCTAAGAGAAAACCTGCAAAGCTTATTATCTTCAGTGCACAGAAAAAGACTTCTTGTAGCTGAAAGAAGAGAGTTAACTCCTCTACCTCTGCAGAAGAGGCAGAAATATATCCTGGGACCAAGCCATTAGAAACCTCCTACCTCTCGGAAAGGGGCAAGATCACTGAGAAGGTTTTGCTCACCTAAGACTGAAACTGAACCAAGACAACAGAGATCCTCTCCCTTCTTTCCTGCCACAACTGACTAGCAAGCATGGTAACAAGTAGCAGCAATCTAAAGAAAGATCAAGGTCATAGATAGAGCTCTTATCTGAGATGTAGGCACAAAGGGAAGATCTAAAGCTGAAGATGGAACAGACTTTGAGATAACCCGTCTTGCAAACAAACTGCTACCCTAAATACAAGTTAACATTAGAGAAATTTGAAGATTGTGGTTGTCCCCAGGTAACTATAGCAACAAAAAACCTCAACCCATCTCAACTCCTGACTAGATGGACACAACCTCCTTCATCACAGGCCTAGCAAAAGACAAGACATGTCCATTTGCAGATGTAAATTCTGGTAACCTTACCATGCTACTGTCTTACATAAGATTTTTCAATAAAAAGTGATGAGGCACCCAAAGAGGTAAAGGAAAAAACACTGCATTGTCAAGATGCAAGGCAATCAATGGGACCAGATTCAGATAATTGCGTTTAGTATGTTAAAGACCCTACTAGAGAAGTTGGACAACATGAATATCAGATGCGGAACTTAAACAGAGAGATGGAAACTGTAAGAAAGAATAAAACCAAAATGTTAGAAATTAAAAACATGATAACAGAGATTAATAATGCTTTGAAAATTTTCATCAGTAGGCTCAACACTGCTAAGTAAAGAATCACTAAACTTGAAAATAAGCTGACAGAAATGACCACACTGAAACACAAATTTAAAAATCAAACAAAATACAAAATAGGGCATCCAAGAGCTATGGGACAATAGCGAGTTATCTATAATATATGTAATTAGAATATTTGAATAAGAGGGGGAAGAAAGAAAAGTTGAAATATTTGAAGAGATAATAAGCAAGAATTTTGCAAAATTAAAGATGCAAATTTTATATCCAAGAATCCCAGAGAACACCAAACAGGGTAAAACACACACAAACACATGCATACACATGCACACACACACACCCATAGACACATCATATTCAAACTGCTGAAATCCAAAATAAATGAAAAATCTTGAAGACAGCCAAAGGGGAAAAATAAGACAGCTTACATACAGAAAAAGAAAGAATTACAAACTATTCCTATCCAAAATTGTTTATGCCAGAGAATAATAAAGTGGCATCTTTAAAGTGATAAAAGGAAAAATAAAACTGTCAATCAAGAATTTTATACCCAGTAAAAACTATCTTGCAAAAAAGAAGAAACAAAGATATTTTCAAGCAAAAACAGAAAATTCACTGCCCACCTGTGGACTTTCATTACAAAATTGTTTAAAAGAAATTTGTTAGGCAAAAGCAATATTATTTTAGTATAAAGCCTTGGATTAACCAAAAGAAATGAAGAATGCTGAAAGTGATAAAAAAAGAAGTTAAATACAATACTTATTTTTAGTTCTATATATTTGTTCTTACCCTAAAGACTTTTGAACAGCCCCGTGAATGGAATTTCCTATGGTGATGGAGCAGCTTATTTCTGTGCTGCCCAGTAAGACTATCCACATATGGTTATGTAAACTTGAATTATGGAAAACGTTACTGAGGAATTTAATTTTAAATTTTATTTATTGGAATTAATTTAAACAGCCACATGCGGCTAGCGGCTACTCTATTAAACTTTACAGCTCTAACGGATAACTATCTAAAGCAAAATAGTAGCAGGGTATTGTGTATTTATGGCACATATCAAAATAAAATATATGATAACTAGCACAAATGGTGGGAGGAAGAAATAGAAAATGTAATATTACTTGAAGGTTCACACAAAAAGCTGTATGAAATGCTCAAAACAGCTTTAACTGTAATTGGCAAAAAGTGAAAACAACCTAAGTGTCGCTCAATGGGAGAATGAATAAACAAATTGTGGTACACTTATTCAATGAAATACTATTCAATAAAAAAGGAAAGAACTATTCACAGGCATAACATGGACAAATCTCAACTGTAAAATGCTAAGTAAAATAAATCAATGTAAAAAGGCTACACAACTCTTTGCTTCCCCTTACATAACAATTTGGAAAAGACAAAACTATAAGGACAGAAAACAAATCTTTTGTTGCTTGGGATTGGAGATGGGAGACAGGTTGACTACTAAGGGGTATAGGGGAAATTTTAGGGTGATGAAATTGTTCTATACTTTGATTTTGATCAGGGTTGCATGACTATATGCATTTGTCAAATCCTGCAGAACTAGACACTAAAAGCATAAATTTTACCGTAACTTATATTTTATTTTCAATGTATATAATGAAAAGTTTTATGGCTGTAATGTCCATCTAAGATACAGTTCATTCCAGAGACAAATTATGAATTCCAAGTCCACCACATGGTTTAAAATATTGTTTTGTGTTCCACTAATTCACATGTCAATCCATTTAAGTTTGTTTTTTAGATTGGTGATCTACAAGTTCCTACTCTCACTGGCCTTTCCACCATTTTCCTGACCCCTGTATGGAGCCTTTATTTTCTCCAATCCCTCTGCACACCAGCCTCCTCCTGCTCCTCGATGCAGGCTTTCACCAGTAGAGCTATGTTCGATCCTACCAGCACTCCAGGGAGAATGAAACAGGAAAGAAAAACCCATCCATTCACCTAGATTTCAAGGGCTTTCTTTATCTACCAAAGAGGATGAAAAAGTAGGAATGTTACATCGAACAAATTAACCCCTAAATCTAATGCTGTTAGAGACACTAAGGAACTCTTCTGGAAAGAAACCTTTTTCCTATGGTTTGTCTCATAACTTCCAATATATATTTTTTTCACTTTTAAATCTTTTTTTAAACCAACACTTTTAGGACACTGGGGCATCCAGTTTAGGAAATGACTAAATTGGGTTCTTTTCAAAGGTTATAAGTGTGAAGAAGAAAACTTCCTACTAGGAGAAAAACAGGGCCAGAAACTTGTCTCCCGGATAGAAATTGCCATTTTTCCCCATTTATTTAGGGCACTAGGCCAGGACAAAAGAGAAGGCAGGAGGTGACAGAAGTTATTCTCATCCCCACCCCACTCCACAAAGCACCCAATCAATGTTCTTATTTATGCACTTTCACAGTATCCCAGCATCAAATAAAGCAGACACGGCTCCTTCTTCATGGAGGTTGAAATCTAACAGGAAGCATCAAAGGGGAGAGACGAATCAAAATTCCACATTAATACGTACCAAAAAGCATTGTCAAAACTATAAAAAATGTTTTTCGGTATGAATATTGCCAATAATTTCCAAATATTCTGATTTTGAATGTACTGTATTTTTTAATATTTGAATCTAGTTTTCCTTTTAAGTAGGCTTCTTTACTTTAATTATATTCAACAAAATTCCTTGCATATTCTAATTATTTGTCATTATGTATGTAAGTTGAAAAGCACCTTGAATCAGACTGAATGTTAACAGAACAGTCCATAATCTACTCTACTTGTTCATTGCTGTGTTGTCATAGAGGTACAGAGAGGAAAGGCTAAAATAAGAGTAGAAGAGCACTTGACCAATCCTAAATTGAATGCATTTTCTGATTTCCATACAGTGGCAATTTCATTTTTGTAAAGAGATATTTAAGAACTGGAATGATCCCATTTATATTTATGGAATTAATACCAATTATTCTATCATCATTTCCAAATGTGCCGCAGGAGACAGTCAGTAGAAAATAAGTCCAAAGATGGCACATCTGACCTTGTCCCATGTCCAACCTGAAGTTAAGAAGCAAAAGTAACGTGATTTGGAAAAATAAAGACCAAGATGTAGAGTGGAGAGGGCAGGGGTATCTTACACAGGGCCAGGAATTCCATCCAGACCAGGCAAGGATGACCAAAAACAGGGCTCGGCTTTCCAGGAATACAAAATAAGACTAAATTATAGGCACAGGACTCCCTTCCACTTCAGGGACCCATGGAAGGAACAGAGAAGCCATGATCAGCCAAGAGAACTGGGCAGAAGGGAGCCCAGGTGGCAGCCTGCCCATCCCACAGGGACACTCCTGGAAGGCATTAGCCCATGTTCTTATTAAAACAGATTTTTGTCCTTCGGTAAACAGTAGAAGTTAATTTTTAAAAAATCTGCTGATAAGATGAGTTTAAAGGTGGCTACAGAAACACTAATTTCCCTCTCCTCCAATTAAAAGGAAAGGCAGTCCGAGAGTATGTTAGAGTTCATGCTTATGAGTTTGGATTAGGACTAACAGTAGACTTCAATTTTGTTTCCATGGGTTACATCAATATCCAGACATGATGTATACAATGGGTTTGCATAAACTCCACAGTTAGCATGTATTTCAAAGGGAGAGGGTTGGAGAATTGAAGATGGCTCCACAATATGTGAAAGCAAGAAAGCAGCTGGTGTGCCAAGGGGAAGGCTAAAGGTATCCCCTGGGATGGCATCCTGGCCTGAGGACTGGCAAAGGCAAGGTGAATGGTGAATTCTCAGTCCAGGAAGAGACTAAGACACTAGGAAGGATTCCACAAGGGGAAGTCAGGACTAGGAAGAAAGGCGAGGTACAGATATGTGTATCCCCCTCCTGCTAAAGATGGAGGGCTTCCTCCCTTCCTTCCTTCTTTCCTTCTTTCTTTCCTTCCTTCCTTCCTTCCTTTCTTCCTTCCTTCCTTCCTTTCTTCCTTCCTTCCCTCCTTCCTTCCTTCCTTCTTTTCTCAACAATATTTATTGAGCATCTACTATGCACAAATTCTAGACCCTAGAGACATATTGATAGCAAAATATATGCCTCTGTAACCTGGGAGCTTATAGAAGAGGACACTGTGGTGGGAAAACAACACAAGTATCTAGCCATTAACTTGGCTTTGTCCCAGGTGAGAATCACCACAGGTAAATCAAAGAAAGAATCTATAAGTCTTCAAGGCAGCAGGAGGGGTTGGCCCTTCTAACAAAGATGGAGTCTTACCTGAAATAGCACCCAATCCCGGTTGAGGATGAGTTAGTGTAAAGAATCCCATGGTTTGTGTAAACATAGCCTGGTAGCCAAGGCAGGACTGAGGATGCAGGAGAGCAGAATGGAGAACCCACATTTCTCAATCTGTGGAGAAAGGGCAGCAGGGAAGTTAACTAATGAGTTGGTACTTAAGGACATTCTGGTGACTATAATTCATCCAGTAGTGAATAGCCTTAGGCTTTGAAAAGAATGTTTAGAAAGCATTTTTAAGATACTATATTTTTACATTTACTTAAAAATACCACTGCTATTTTTCTATATTATCAATTGTTATAGTAAAAAATAATACAGCCTTTAGTTTGTATGTTGGTCATATACTTTCTGTATTAATGCTAGAACTCTGCAACCTTACACAAATCCATTCAGCATACATTGCAAAGAGTCTTGATAATATGCATTTATAAATGCCTTTCACTGTGCAGAGCAATTGCACTCTTTTTTAAAAGATGTAGACTTGAAGACACCTATTAAAAAAACTTAATTAGAATATTTCAATTTTCTCTACCTTTATAAATTTGCCTAATTCGATGCTTCAAAAACTGATATGTGTGAAAAAGTATTCCAAATAACTTTAGTTTTATTCCAACTTTGGTATTTCTAACATCTTTGCTTATTGTATTTTATATTATTGATGACTTGTATGAAAAGTTTTGTGATTATAATAACTTGTTGTAGATCATACCAGTATTAATATAAAATCATCTCTTGTCTCATTTAAGGATTTTGTCTTGAATTTTACTTTAAGTGACAAAATGATACATTTTGGAGTATATAAATTATTAATAAACTTATAATGTTTACAAATTTTTAGCTATAAACATCATTGTGTAAAAATAAACTTTTAGTTTTTATACCTTAATCTGATGCCTTCTTTTAGAGCTTGTTCCTTGGCTAACAGAGGGCCTTATAATTGGCAGTGTAGTTGAGGATGGGTGTTCATGCTTCAGAGCTGTGTTGTAATATCATTTTACCTAAGGGAGAGAAGATGTAATCACATCCATGAAAGATGAGAGGAGGGGACCTAAAGCCTTACCCATCAAATACATTTTTATTTTGATCTAAATCCAACTTTTATTTGGGTCACATTTTTATTTAGGTCTATACTCCAACTATTTCAAGTCAAAATTCTGCCCCTGTTTTAGTTTCCTGGCTGTTAAAATAGATGCCATGAAATGGGTTGGCTTCAACAAAAATAATTTATTGGTTCATGGTTTTGAGGCTAGGAGAAGTTCAAAATTGAGACAGTAGCAAGGTGCTGCTTTTTCCCAGATGACAGCAGTATTCTGTGGCTGGCTGCAGATGAGCCTCCTTGGCTTTTCTGCCACATGACAACGCACCCAGCGATGTCTTCTCCCTTCATCTCCAGTGCCATTGACTTTTGGCTTCTGGTTGCTCCCATGGCTTCTCTCTCCATGTGACTTTCATTCTGCTTATAAAGGACTCCAGTCATCTGGATTAAAGCCCAGCCTGATTCATTTGGGTCATTTCTTACTAGAAGTAACAGTTCAATCCACATCAGCCCACTTTCCCAGAATTTTCCTGGGCATGACCATTACACCTAAGTGCCATACAGAGGCCATGGCATGGGGGAAAGCAAGGCTGGTTCATGGCTGTCTCCTGTCGATGGAGAGCACATTGCTCCCTTCTGCTACTTGGCTCCTGACTCCACTCTCTACATTTTGTGGCCTTCTGAGATCTCAGCCCATTGTTCCCTCTCTGACTTTACCTTGTAACTCTCCACTCTGCAGTTTCTACTGCTAGGGTGTCTGTCTTACTCTATGATGTATTTTGGTAGCCACTCGCAGTCTGTCTCTCAGCTAGTTCCACATTCCATCAGGTTATGCAGGCCTAAAATGCAGTGCCCCAGGAAACAGGTGGCAGATCCCCTTCCAACCTTTCTCTTCCTTAGGAACCCCAAGGAGGTGTCTCTACTGCCTTCACTATGACCTCAGACACGGGCTCTTCTGCTAAGCTGCTGCCTTCGGAATAGTCCACGTGAGGATATAGAACAAAAGCTCTGTTTTTCACACCTATGTCCCCTAAATACCAAGGAGAAATCTATCATGGCAAGTCATTGTCAGATTCACAAGGATGAGAAGGGCTGGGTCCCCCAATTGCATCTAACTCCTTTCTTTACCTCTCAGGTCTCTGGTGTGCGTGTTTGCATGTGTGTGTGTGTGTGTGTGTGTGTGTGTGTGTGTAAAGTAGGAAGGAATAAAAATGGCTGAAGTATGTTTTCAGCCTGTTTGTGTTCCCTAGGTGTTGTTTGTTTTCTCACAGCTGTGTGCTGCTTTGGGGAGAGAGCACCTAGAAGTCGGGGATCTGTTATCTTGGATCCTTGGCCTGTGAACTTACAACTTCCTCTGTGGTTAATGGAAACCCCAGGCCTCCAGATATGAATGGGGGAGAATTAGGGGGGGTGGGGAGGAACAGATGAAATATGCCAATTCAGTCCTCAAGTAAATGGACAATAATGTACTGACCACTATGATAAACTCGGTGGGGTGCAATCACAAGGCAATTCAATATTGTCTCCCCCCTTCCCTTTTATTCAGTGGGGCTAGTTTTGCCCGCAGAATAAAAAGTCAGGCATTTCCATGTCTTTTGTAGTTACGTTTAAGCAATGCAGTGCCCTGAAGATTATTTCAAAACATAAATCACAATCTCAATGAAATGCCTAATTTCATATATTGGTCAAAGCTTTTAAAATCATTGGAAGTTACATTTATTTCCTCTCCTTCAAATCACATTGCTGCAAGTGTAAAGAATGCAACTCTGTTCCCCAAATCCTCATCCCCGTGGTCTCCAAACCATTGCGGCTGGAGCTTGGTGGTCGGGGGGGTGGGGTTGCAAGAGAATAACTCAGAGCTCACCAAACCCTTCCTCCTGGGCACCCTGCTCCCCTCATCCAGGTGAAGCCAGTTGTCTCTGATGGATATGAATGGAAATGATGAATCACTAGCTGTCTGAGGCAAAGACAGGGGTACCTTGGGTCAAAATTTCCATTTTGATCTGGCACCTTCTTTGGAATGTCATATTTATTGTATTTTACTACCTCAGGTAAAACTTCAGATACAGACACTTACCTAGAGGTAGAATCTTAGAGCTCCCAGTAATTTTCTCTCAGAACTCTCTAGACATTGCTGGATTATTTTCTAGCATTTCATTTTGCAAATATAAAATCAAGTTCTGAGTGGATCTCTCCCTCTCTCTCTCCCTCTCTCTCTCCCTGTCTCTCTCTCTCTCTCTCTCTCTCTCTCTCTCTCTCTCTCTCTCTCTCTCTCTCTCTCTCTCTCTCTCTCTCTCTCTCTCTCCCTCCTGGGAATTCATAAATCCCCAGTATTTGAAAATTCCTCAGGTTAATTTACTGATATCTTAGCTAGCAATATCCATTCTGTTCATTGTGTTGATATTCCTGGTTAATTTCAGCAACAATGTTTCACTTCAAACACTCTGGTTCTTCAGTTTCTCCATTCTTGTGATCACCTGTTCTATTGTAATGCAAAAACTCCTTTAACATCACTGAGAATATGAATGTCGATTTTCTTGAAATTTGCCCTGGTTTGCTGCAGTAATTTTGCCCAGATAGGGGTCAGTTGAACTCAGTCTTACTATTGTTCTCCTTTCAGCTGATGATTCTTTTCAAGTCCGACGATAAATATTTTATTGTCCGATTATGTACATATCTCCTAATTAATGTCCTTAATGTAGTTTTTTTAAAAAGACTGGAACTAAAGCATAGTTGCTATTATCTTTCATGCTAATTTTTAACATGAATAAAAAGATTTTTTTTAAAAACTAATTATGCATAAAATGACTATTATAAAGCAATTTCATTTTAAAACCACCCACCCCTGATTAAAATGTAATTATAATTATTTAATTGGACAACATTAGGCAGACTACACAAAATTATTCTGAATTTGCCCTCTAGCAAAGTGCAACCTAAAAGTATGCTCTCTCTAATTACATGTTAATGAAAAAAAAACCAGAAGACGCTCTGACTGCTGATCTGTTTCTTGTTGTCACTCTCCCCACCCCTCTTGCCCTCTCATTTATAAAACGGTGGAAGTCAGGAACAGGCAATTTTTGCTACCTCATGAATTGGACAGATCTATGTGTGCTGAAGCAGTGAGAGAAGGCAGTGGGATAGAGGGCCCTTTCCTGAGACGATTCAGAAGGTGAAGAGGAGGGCCAGGTGGAAGAGGTGAATACCAAAGCCTACTGGCTCTGTCCCAGCACACTGCAGGGCAGGGTCTGTTTCATTTTATACATAGAAACTTAGAGAAGCAGCAGTGGGAGTAAACTGGGGTTTATTATAGGGAGAAAACCTAATACCTGTTACTTAGCAAAGAGAAACATTAAAGCCATACTAGATTAAACCCAAGGTGGAAAGGATATTTCCAGTCAGCTGAACTGAGTGTTCTGTGGCATAGATTCAGAGTAAGATTTTTTATTCTTCGCAACTGAAAAATTTATGTCATAATCAGAAAACACGACAAATTATTATAATGGATGCTATAACGAATTTACTTTAGTGTCGATTTCAGTTGAGGCTTCAAAACAGTAGAGACTACTTTCAAATGGAAGGTCTTAAAGGGTTTTTAAATGAAGTGAACAAAGATTTGTTTTGTGATTTAATCCCCAGCTGACATCTAGAGTCTAAAAGGATTAGGAACCCCGCCCTAATCCTAGCAAACACACACAGACAGGGGTGGAGGGTGTCTTATCCTAACCTCAAACCCAGTGCAAAGCCCTTCAATTATGTCACACGCAGGGTGTGAAACGTGCAGCAGGAAGTCTGGCAGATACGATGGGCTGGTTTCTGGTTCAAGCCTGGGAAATATAAAGGGTCAAGGACTGACCGTTCAGCTGCCTTGATCTTGACACACTGGGATCAGCCTGGATTCCAAAATTTTACTCACAGAAAAAGTGTTTCTGTGAACCAGATGTGAGTCATGTGCATAACAATGTTATCATCATGCTGATCTAGATCCTAAGAACTCTACTTGGAGAGGTGAAAAGAACCGTAATAGAAAGAAGTTGTGGGCGCATCTAGGGGGATGAAAATGCAGTCAAAAGCAACCAGCTAGAACAGATGCATTCACTCATGCCAAGGAAACTTCAGACCTGGGTGTTGGTGATGGAATCATGCCGCCCACAAAGACACATTCAAGCCCTAACCCCCAGTCCCGTGGGTGTGAACCCACTTGAAAATAAAGCCTTTGAAGTTGCTATTATATAAGGTGCAGCAAAAGCGCATGAGGGTGATCCTTAATCCTACATGGCTGAAGTTCTTAAAAACAAAGGAAATTGACACAGTAGGAATGGGAGGAAAAGACAGGAAGAGGCAGATCACCATGTGACGGAAGATTGCCAGAAAGCCAGCACCAGAGTGCCACAGAGTCAAGAGAAAGCGTGGGTCTTGAATTGTGTACCCTAATTTAGGCATGTTCTTAATCTTAGTTCATGTCCCTGTGAGTGTGAGTCCATTGTAAATAGCAACTCTTGAAGATGATATCTTTAGTTAAGTTATGGATCCAACTGAATTACTCAAAGCCTTATATAACGAAGACCCAGAATCCACAGAAGAAAGAAAGGAGAGGACGTCACTGTGTGTTGGGAGGCAAAAACACAAGCCAAGGAATACCAAGGATTGCATGCCACAGTCTTTGGGGAGAAAGCCAGCATTGCCAATATCTTGGTTTTGGACTTCTCTAAGCCTCAAGACTGCAAGCCAAAATATTCTCATTGTTATAGCTAATCTATTGTGCAATATTTGTGATCGCAGCTCAGGCAAACTAAGACAATGTGCCTGGGTATACCTTGATTTTGGGCTTCTAGCCTACAAAATCATGGCTATGTGAGACCATAACTTCTTGCTGTTTAAGCCAACTGATATTTCAGGTATTTGTCATAGCAGCCCTGGCAAACTAAGGCAATGAGGAATGAGGTGGCATTGATCTCATTAGTCAAGATAGGGTAGTGCAATGGCCTTCAACCAAGGAGATTGTGTACCCCAAAGGATATTTGGAGACAGTGATAGTTTTCACAGCTCCATAGGAGGGGTGAGAGGAGACCATGCTACTTGCATCTCATAGGTACAAGCCAGAGATGCTGCTAAACATCCCACAATGCACAGGACAGCACCCTACAAAATGAATTATCCAGCCCAAATTGTCAATAGGGCCAGAGGTAAGAAACCCTGGGTTACAGAATGCTGATTTAATAAACAATCCTGAAATCTTAGTGGCTTTTAACAGCAAATATTTAACTCTCATCTGGGCTATGTTTCCTTTGCAGATTGGCTCCATGTGTCCTGCTGGCAGAATCCTGCCTCTGTCTAGGTCATCACCAGTCAACATGGCAAAGGGAAAAGAAATGTGCTGGACAAAACACTTGCTTTTAAAGCTTCTGATAGAAATGACTGTCATCTCTTCTTTCTATGTTTTATTGGCCAGAGCAAGACCACTTGTGTATCAGTTATCTACCACTGCATAACAAATTATCCCAAAATTTAATGGTTTAAAACAACACCCACATTGAACTGCAATCCAGTATCCTTGATTCTTGAAGGTGATCATCTAATTATGTAGTTTATATGGTGTGACCATGTGATTATGAAAACCTTGTGGCTCACACTCCCTTTACCCACTGTATGCACAAATGAGTAGAAAAACGGAGGCAAAAAGTAAATGAATAATATGAAGGAGGAGGGCGTGGGACATTCTGGGTGTTCTTTTAACTCTTATTTTTATTCTTATTTTTATTTTTTGGAGTAATGAAAATGTTCAAAAATTGATTGTGGTGATGAATGCACAGCTATATGATGATACTGTTTTACTCTTTGGATGATTGTATAGTATGTGAATATATTTCAACTAAAAAATGTTCTAAAAAAGTTAAAGGGGAGTGTGCCAGTTTGAATGTATTATGTCCCCCAAAACACCATTATCTTTGCTGTAATCTTGTGTGGGCAGACATATCAGTATTGATTAGATTGTAATTCTTTTAGTGTTTCCATGGAGATGCGCCCCACCCAACTGTGAGTGATGACTCTGATTGGATACTTTCCATGGAGGTGTGGCCCTGCCCATTCAGTGTGGGCCTTGATTAGTTCACTGGAGCCCTATAAAAACTCAGACAGAAGTAGCGAGCTTGCTATAGCCAAGAGGGACACTTTGAAGAATGCACAGGAGCTGAGAGAGGAACTGCAGATGAGAGACAGTTTGAAGATGACTGTTGAAAGCAGACTTTTGCTCCAGACAAGCTGAGAGAGGAAAAACACCCCAAGAGCAACTAAAAGTGACATTTTTGAGGAAGTGCAACATAGAGAGGAATGTCCTGGGAGAAAGCCGTTTTGAAACCAGAACTTGGAGGAGACACCAGCCATGTGCCTTCCCAGCTAACAGAAGTTTTCGGATGCTGTTGGCCATCCTCCAGTGAAGGTACCCGATTGTTGATGTGTTACCTTGGATACTTTACGGCCTTAAGACTGTAACTGTGTAACCAAATAAACCCCCTTTATAAAAGCCAATCCGTCTTTGGTGTTTTGCCTGCCAACAGCATTAGCAAACCAGAACAGGGGGGAAGAGGGGTATGGGATGTTTTGAGTGCTCTCTTTTACTTTTATTTTTATTCTTATTTTCATTTTTATTTTTTTGGAGTAATGAAAATGTTAAAAACTTGATTGCAGAGTTGAATGCACAACTAGATGATGAAATTGTGAACAATTGTACACTTTGGATGATTATATAGTATGTGAATATATTTCAATAAAATTATATTTATTAAAAAAAATTCCCATTTATTATCTCACCATTTCTGGGGGTCAGGATTCAGGCACCTCTGTTTCACTGTCTCCCAAGAGCATCAATCAAGTTATCAGCCCGGGCCATGGTCACCTCAAGTTCAAAGGGGACCTACTGCTTCCAGGATCATTCAGTGTCACTGGCAGGATTCAGCTCCTCTTGGGCTTCTGATCCTTGTTGACTGTCAGCTAGAGGCTGCTGTAAGTTCCTTGCTGGGTGCCCTCACCATCAGGACAAGCAGGCTGAAGAGAGGGAGAGAGAATACTAGCAAGATAGAGCCACAGCTTTTATAACCTACTTACAAAAGTGACATCCTCTCTCTTCTCTATACATTCCAAGCAAGTCACCAGGTCCAGCCCAGAGCCAAGGAAGGGGTTACACAGGGAATGAATACCAGGGGCTAAGGGTCCTTGGAGGCTATGCCAGAAGCTGCCCAGACCACCTCAACCTTCTTTAGTTCAACAGGATGGGATATATAATCCTTTCACAAAAAGGGATACCACATAAGCAAACCTAAAATCTTTAATGAAGTTTAATACAAGCGACATCTCCAAACATTTCCCTTTCCCACTTCCTCAGGTTCAAACTGGAGACGGATTGAAGTTGTACCTTTCAAGTTTTTGATTATTACATGAACTGAGAGATCAAACTATGATAAAACTATGTTTTATGATTCAAAGTGACTAGAGGACCTTATGTCACCCAAGAGCAATAAGAAAACTTACAGAGCCTCCCACAGATTTCACCCAAGGGAAAGATGAAAACTGGTTCCACAGAATAAATTTAAGGACATGATGGAAGGAAAGCATAAAGTTGCATTAAATACTCTGAGTCAACTTGTTCATTCCTTTACTCTACATCTGTGTATTAATTACTTATTATGTGTCAGGTTTCTCCTAGGCATGGGAATACACAAATGAACAAAACATGCAAAAAAATCCTGTCCTTACAGAGCTTACATTCATATGGAGGGAGTGGTGGATTCTAAAATAAATAATTTGAATTTATAGTATTTCAAATGGTGATGTCACATGGACATAAATAGAGCAGAGAAGGAGATAGAGAATTCTAGGATACTCAGAGGAAAAAGGTCACTCCAAAAAGGATGAAACTATGAGCCATGGGAATATCTGAGGGAAGGTCAATCAATGTAATGTTTATACATTCTTTGAAGAACCTATTTTGAACAACACCGACATAAAACACCATAATGATACATACAGCAAGCCAGGGGCTCCTGCATTTTAAAAATACATGCATGGATTGTTCATAAATGGTGACTGATATCATTTTCATCAGCAATATGTAGATCACTTATTGCTTTTTGTAGACCTCACCTTAAATTCAGAGAATGCTGAATTGGGTCAGAAGTCTGATCCTCCTACTTCCTATGCCTGACCCACACAGATGAATGGTGAAAAGGGCAGGTATCTTCCCTGAGGGCAGTCAGCAGCAATGAGTTATAAAGGCACTTTTCCAGTTCCAATGAAGTTGGTCTGCCTCTTAGGTTACCAGCTGCAAGTGGATGAACAAGCTGGACTTCCTCTGATAGATCAGCTGCCTAACTTGCTAGCATTTGGACAGGCTTCTCCCAGAAGTGTCAGGCAGGAATGAGTTTACAGGTGGCTATGGGCTCTCTTAAGCACAGTTGTACACAGGAAACTTCTCTAGGAGCTTGGGAAGCAACGGTGAGTCTATGACACATAGATATCCCCCTTCCTCCTTTCCCCAACTCATTCTTGAAAGGTCTTTGAAAATTTTGTTATGTTGATGCACTCTCTATAGTTTCTACTAAAGAAGATAGAAATTCCCATCTATACTACCTGGTCTTTGTCAACAGGAATTTGAGAAAGGGAGAATGTCTAACCCCAGCTTGAGGTCATCCTTTTTCACCCAGAACGTGTTTTATTGTTATTTGAAAAGAGCTGGGAGGAAAACAGATATGCCATATATCTCCATTGCCAGCTCTGTAAAGATTTATGGATGGACATTTATACAAATCGTCAAAAAAGTTGAGTTGTTATTTTGCATAGTGAGATAATGTTTCTTTCCATTAATCTGTATATTTAAAATTTCCTACTATGGTCATGCAATACTTTTATACTAAGAAATACCAATAAATTTTTTCTTTTCATTTAAAGAAATAATAGAATCACAGCATGCTATTTATCTGGGGACTCTGCATCTAATAGAGGAACTATTTTAAGCTAAGGGGACACCAAGAACTCAACAACTTTTGAAGATTCACTTTAAAGTGTTGGCACTCATGCTTAACAAAAACAATTCTACCTACAAGTTAATGTACTCTGCATATTTATTTGGGGACAATCACAAGAAAACTATATTTTATAGTGCTTCTAAGTTGGAAAATTGCTTTGACATCTCATTTCATTTGATCATCCTAATGACCATATTAAAGAAAAGTCAGGTTTCATTAACCCTGTTCAGATGAAGAAAGAGAGGCACAAAGCATTTCATGACACACATAGACAATGTCAGAACAGGACTCTGGGCAGCAAAACCCGCTGCTTTTTCCATTAAATGACCTTGCCTTTCATGCCTGGGTTGGGTGGAAGAAGCAGATTTCCCCAGCAACCCTAGCAGAGTTTCATGCCTTTTACCAGCAACCTCTCCTCTTTTTTTCAATCCAGAAACAAAGGTTTTCAGGTTTTGAAAAGTGATTTTCATGGGAGAAGTGTCAAGCACAGTCATTTCTCCCTACATGGAAAGTTAATACCTTTATTTTTCAGGCTGTGTGTCTTATAAACCATCCATTTTCTAGAGGAAAACAATATTGTACTCAAGTAGACTGATGATTTCTTTTTTGGTGGCCATGTTACAAGAGGAGAGCGGAATCATTGTTGTTTATGGGTAGTGGAGGAATGGATTTAGAATTATAAGAACTCAAAAGAAAAAGACCATTTAAAATAATTTAGTTATACTGACAAGTAAAAATTCAGCCAATACTCAATTTAGTATTGCTAATATAATTTAAACAGACAATAAGATTTTAGGATGTTTGTATAGCAACAATATTAAGGAAAAGTACTGTAGCAAAGAATGCTGTCTAGATTTAGATGGCACCATATACAGATGGAAAAAGGCATATATTTACTTCATAGAATTTCTGCTTAATTATCTAGGTTAATAATAAGAAAAATATCTTGAGTAACTAATTCTCCCAATAATATATACATTTTTAATTTTAGCCAATAATTGCAAAATAGTTTAACAGGTGCACTAAGATGTAACTATCTTAACTATTTGTTTTAACCATTTTCCATTTCCATGAACATCCAAAAATAGATAAGAGGATGAATATGAAATCTGCAAGAGGCTACGAGCAACTCTAGAGAAAACAAAGATAGTGAGTAATCTATACTTTCCATAACAAATAATTTTAGTTCTTTTAATCATATGTGGGTATGGTAGATGGTCTCCAAAAATGAACTCCATCAATTCCTTTCATACCATATATACATGCTGGTACTCACAGGAAAAGTAGAAACAAATTCTCTTTTCCCTTGAATCAGGGAAGGCCTAAGAAAGTTGCTTCATCAATAGAATGTGGTGGACATGATGTTCTGGAACTCCTGAACCTAAGTTATTAAAGTCTTGCAACTTCCTCTGGGGTCTCTTGCAACACCATTTGGAATGCTCCAGCTGGGAACCCAGATGTCATACTGGGAGATGTCCAAGCCATGTGGGAGATGCCACATGCAAGTGATGTTCAGCTCCGTGTGAGCTCTCAACCTGCAGCCACCCTCATCTGAATCAACCATCTTGGATGCCCAAAACATTTGTGACTTCAGATGGCTTCAGCCCCGACCACCTTCTGATCATAACTCCAGATCAGGTACTACCCAGCTGAGCTGAGTCAATCCACAAAACCTAAGCCAGGATAAATTGTTGCTTTAAACCACCATGTTTTGAGGGTAGTTGTTTTATAGTGATTGATAACTGAAAAGTGGGATTATGATTATTAAATAAAACATACTGTAAAAACAAAAATAAAATTCTCCCTCATGAAGTGGAAAGCTGACCTCAGCTCGTGTTCTGCCACTAACTAATTGAAGATTTGGGTTCAGTAACTTACATCTTCTGGTCCTATTTCTTCATCTTTAACATGAAAGATTTGAGGAGTTAAAAGCAAAGGTGGCTCAACAGCATGGGACCTTCCGGCAGGTGGAATTCTGCCTAATTGCAGTGACAATCAATAAGCCTGCCCCTGACTCTGGACAAACATGTAGAATAAATAATCAAACAGCTAGTTTTGAGGACAGAAATGATGATCACGAACCAGCATAGGTTCACAATGATTGTGACCTGCCCAAATTGACTCATTTGACTGAGTATCTAACAAGCTTGTTAAGCTGGGAAACCCAGAGCATGTCATAGGCCCTGTTCACCTGCACCACCCACCTCTTTCAGAACCTAGCTGGTTCAGTTCCCTGCTATAGCTTTTGCATAATTACTTACAAACTTTCCATTGGGCCCTTCTCTTTAGTCAGCAATTCCTTGAAAGGATTTTTAATCCTCTTAATCTCTTCCTTTGGCTCTGTTGTGGGTTGAATTGTATTGTATTCTCCAAAAAGACATGCTCCAGTCTTAACCCCAAGTCATGTGAATGTGGCCTTATTTGGAAAGAGGGTTTTTGAAGATGTTATTAGTTAATATGAGGCCAGCCTGGATTAGGGTGGGTCCTAATTCTATAGGATTGGTGTCCTTACAAGAAGGGGATAATTGGACACAGGCAGAGGGGAGAACGTCACGTGATAATGTAGGCAGAAAAAGTCACAGATTCCAGGTGAGCCATAGCCAAAAACCAGGAGACAAGCATGAACAGAAGACTTCCCTGTGGACTTCAGAAAAAGTGTAACGCTGCTGACACCTTCATTTTGTGTTCTCCAGAGCTGTGAGATGATAAATTTTCATTGCTTTAGGCTACCCAGTTTGTGGTATTTTGTTATGGCAGACTTAGCAAACTAAGACAAACTCTATCCCCATGTATTGGTTTCATCAATTTCTTGTCCCTCCTCAAAAAACCTCTCACCTATCCCCCAACACTCCATTGTTTGGCCTCCATTTTCTTATTTCCATTCTGGTTCTTAACAAATGTTAATGCCTTCATCTTTCTACTGAAAATGCATGTCCAAAGTTATACATAAACTTTCAGTTGCTAAATCCAATTAGTCCTTCTTCTGTTTCCACACTCCATTTTTTCTCTGTGGCATATGACCACGTTCCCTTGTTCTTCATGGTCTTCTTTATTGACTTCCATGGCACTTTTGGATCTCTTTGTATAGCTCTTACTGCTTCTCCTTTGTGATCTTCTCTGTCTCCTATTGCTCTCTTAAATGTATGCTTGTTTTTGGTGATCCCTGCATTTTCTGATTCTCAACTGTTCTCTGTCCTCTTATTAACCCTCATGATTTCTTCCATAAGGATGTATTGTTAATTGATATCAACTCTTGCTCTCTTTCCTGATCTTTAGGGACCAAAACTCTCCTGAACCTACATTTTAACTTTAAGAGATTGGAGGCCTATTAAACATAATGAAGGTGGTACTGTAATCAGGGGACCCAGGGATACCTAAATCTTTTTTATCCCAGTCCACCTTCCTCCCCATGAGGTCTTGGGAAAAAGATACATTTACACAAGAACAATTGTAACTGGATGGTACACAAAGCATCACTTTATAATTATGATCTAGGTTTGTGCCCATAGTCAATGCAAGACTCTGCTAAATAGGGCTTCAGCCTGAGGTAAAACACAAAGTCTTAAACATCAAGCAGCATCATCCTTAAACATTGTGCTTTTTTTCACTACAGAAGGGAAACAATAGGATAACTGCATGTACTACAAGGAGGCAGACCCTGACTCAGTTTGCTACTTCTATTGCACGAGGAAAAAGAAATGCCACAGGAATAGAGGAAGAAAGGGAAACAAGTGAGGCACACATGTGCTTATGTCCTTAAATGCACTGCAATCCAATTTATATGTGATTTTGGCCGAATAATTTACCTGAAATTGGACCCAATCAAATCAGTATTCCCTGTACCAAGAAGTGGGAGTGAGTTGGAGTTTGGGCAAGGGGAGGAGAGCAGGATCTCCTGTCCCCAGCCCCTGATTCTCTCTGCAGGGAATGCCCTTGTCTGCCCATCACATCATGACCGTAAGTTTCCGTTTATGCCTTGATCCCCACTCTGTACTCTGCTGTTTGCTTGCTTAATATTTTAGGACTGGAGCCCAGCTCACTCATCTGGTGGCCTAGTTCTTGCCAATTGCATCAATAAAATATGTTGGATCTTGTGTGCAATATTTCCAACCACTCTCTGGAGACATGCCATGATATTCCCAGATCTCAATATTGCTCTGGCTGACTTCACAAATACTGTATAGGCAACCTACAACTTCCTGTGGTCTTGCCCCTCCTCTCTAGTTTACGTGAAAATGCCAAAGTGTGATGGACTCTTTGAATCCTGTGCCTTGAACCACCTATCTGTACTTGCTGTGTTTCCAGTTGGTTTTCAATTCTCCCTGGTGAGTGGGACTCTACCCTTCACTGGGCTATACCTCTGTAACTACCTGCATTGGATGCCTCAGTCCAAACCTGAGTCTTTGATGACAGACTCCACTTGGGTCAATAAGGCTATGAGACCTCACAGAAAAAGGGCTTCCACTTTGGGCTGCACCAATATGTTATGCATTTAGTACTTTGAGATTTTAATGGATGCTTCCCCCCTACTTCAAGTATTATTTGCTTACACCATGACCATCCACTCTTCATACAGCTAAGCAAGGAAGGATCCATTGTCTCATGGAAGAGCTACTACTACAGCAGAGTGCAGGAAGGAAAAAATTGTAGAATCATTGGCTACTGAATTTGGGGGGATGAATTTTGGGGGATGCAAAGACACGGAATTTTGGAGTGTCTCACATTTAGGCCTTGTGTTTAAAAATTCACATCAGAAATAAAGAAGATATATTTATTCAAAGTCTTTTATTTTTCTCTTGGTCTTGAGAAATGTCCTAATGCCTTAGAAGAAATAAAGATGTTAGCAGAACCGTGTGGATTAGGGAATTTAAAAAAGCAGGAGGGGATAACACACTTCCAAGCGGAGTTCAGGATATGGTTTCTGCATTGTCCCATGCCCCAGCATGACGTGAGGATAGGCATATTAGAAATGGTTGAATGAATTGTCATGGCATGTGCATTTTCTCTAACTGTAAACAATTGTACCATGGAAAGCTACTCACCCAAAGACAGGATTGTGAGGGGGTAGAAAAAAAGTTGTAGAGGATGTGGAAGAGATGTTAGAATAACTTGCATTCACTAATGCATCTTTCAGTAACATTTGTTAAATGTCTACTCTGCACACAGGTCTGAGTTTTGTGTCTTATAAGTTCATTATTTTATTCTAATTAGCATGCATTTTATTTATAGTTCAATTTGCAAATTCTTTGTTTGTTTGTTTTACCTCATTTTGATTAGTTCTAACTATCAAACTAAAGGCCCTTAGGGGAAGCTTTAAGACCCACTGTCTTGTAAGGAAGCTGTACACTCACAGATTTCATGAGTTTTGTTCCACCCTGTAGACCTAAAACCACTTTTTTAAGGAAATCGGAAAGGATCTGGTAACCTGGACTTATCAATTTAGAAGTCTAATTCCGTTCTGAAAGAAGAGCTAAAAATGAATAGTGTACCAATTTGAAGGGATCACTAGGATGATTATGACTCACGTAACAGACTTTATACAGCAGTTCACTATAAGAATGAGAACACTATTTTATAAAATTGTGTGGTTATCACTATTATAATAATATATGTGTAGCCTTTGCTCAAAAAATATCAGGTGGTTTTTACAATGGTTAAAATTGTCCATGTCGGTAGAATCATATTATGATAAACTATGAACAATATACAAAATGCAATTAGAAATCATTTTAAGTATTGGTATGCTTTTGTTATACCCAAAGAATATGACGAATGCAAGACTTCATCAAATTCATTAAATTTTAAATGCCTTAGGAGTTAAATGGAAGGTACATATATATGAATTAAGAACCAAGGGAATGCAAAATCTAATCAACTGGTCAACCTGGGTGTGAGTAGCAGAGTTGTATGGGCATAAAATTATCAATATGTCTAACAAGACCAATTTTTTTTAAGTGTTTTGAAGTGCTTGACCAAAAGGGACTCATGACAGTCTGGGCAGTAGAGGATTCACGATGGTGTCTGCCCTCCAGGTCTCCTATGCAGGTGAAATTTTTGGTTGTTAGTGTCTTAGGTAACTTGCAGAGTAAATGCCATCCTTATGGGAAAACACTTCATGGATTTAAGTAGCTATAGTTAACGAAATCAAGGGACAAGACATGGTGATATTCTAGCTCCTTCAAGCAGAAATTTATTACTGGGGACTGGGTTCTAACAGCATCCTTGGAAGGGGTGGAGGGCTTGGAGGGCTAGAATAGTCACAATGAACAGGGCCTCCGGGGGATCTATGACTTCTGCTTCCATGAGAAAGATGCAGACACTGGAGTCACCCCTAGAATTGTTGAGTATGCACTGAGTACCAATGAAGGTGGGTACCAGGGATGGGGAAGTGCTGCTACTGCCCAGCTGGTGCCTCTCCACACCCACAGGCTGAAAAAACAATTCTCCCCACCCATGCTTTTAGGTAGCAACAGAAAAATAAGTAAGAAGATGGTCCTGCTTTCCATATTTTCCTCTTGGTTTTCTAAATTTGATACAAATACATCTGTTTGACAAAACAAATTTATACCCTGAACCTGTTTGGAAAGATGCCTGGGAAATGTAGTTTTCAGCTTTCTGGTTAGTATAGTACTCAAGATAATAGAGATACAGGTGTACTATAGATACATTAGATAGAGGCAGAAATGAATATAGAGCTACTACAGATGATAATTTGGTCCCATAGTAAGTACACATCTCACAATGATAGTATTCTTTAGAGAGAATCAAACTTATAATATTAATATTTTATGTTTAAATTGCATCTATGAATACTTTATAATGTTTAAAAGAATGTGACCTATCAGAATAACTGTTTTAACTTTAACTTTAAAATGTGTAATTAAGTTATGAATTTAGACACCAAAAGAAAAAGTGACAATGAAAAATATAATTGTACTTTGTCAAAATTAAAAACATTTGTGCTGCATATGACACCATCAGCGAAGTGAAAAGACAGCCCATAGAATTGGAGAAAATGTTTATCAAGTGTCTGATAAGGGATTTGTATCCAGAACATATAAGGAATTATTAAAATTCAATGATAAAAACATTAACGCAATTTAAAAATGGGCAAAGATATTGAATAGACATTTCTCCAAAGAAGGTATACAAACGGCTTATAAGCAAATGAAAGGATGTTCAACATCTTCAGCCATTAGTGAAAAATGAATCAAAACCATGATGAGATATCACTTCACATTCACCAGGATGGCTATAATAAAAAAGAGATAATAATACACATTGGCAAGCTATAATAAAAAAGAGATAATAATACACATTGGCAAAGATATGGAGAAATTGGACTCATCACTCATTGCTGGTGGGACTGTAAAGTGGTGCAACTGCTTTTGAAAACAGTTTGGCAGTTCTTCAAAACCTCAAAAAGAGTTACCATACGACCCAGAAATTCCATTTTTAAGTGAGGGAAATGAAAACATATATCAATAGAAAAACTTGTACTTGTACACAAGCATTCATAGCAGCATTGTTCATAATAGTCCCAAAGTGGAAAGAAACTAAATGTCATCAACCAGTGAATAGATTAACAAATGTATGTTTCTATTCAATGAATATTTTCTAGAAATAAAGAGGAATGAAGTACTGATGCATGCTACAACATGGCTGAACATTGCAAACATTATTCTAAGTGAAAGAAGGCAGTCACAAAAGACCACATAATATAATTACATTAACATGAAATGCCCGGAATAGGCAAATCTATATAGAGAGAAAGTATGTCGATGGTTCCCAAGGGCTGGTGAGGGTGGGGGATTCAGTTAAATAGTAACTGCTAATGGGTATAGAATTTCTGTTCAGGGTGATGAAGGTGCTCTAAAATTAGATAGTAGTGGCGGTTACACAAGTCTGTGACTATTTTAAAAACTGTTACCTGTACACTTTAAATGGAAGAAAAAACAAAATCTTCTGGGAAGTATTTTCTGCTAAATGCCAGAGGAAACCAAAAATGCAACTAAATTTAACAAAAGTTCTTCACATTTACATGCTTTAGAATTTTTATTTTTGTTTTTAAAACATCTCATATTTTCATTAACATAGAGATTTTTTTCTAATAAATCGTTAAATGTTGGGTATTAAGTCACATCCCCCACAAAAAGGCATGCGTCAATCTTGATCTGTGTTCCTGTGGGTGTGAACCCATTTGTAAATAGGACCTTTGGAAGATGTTATTATTAGCTAAGTTTTGGACAAATTCAATCAGGGTGGGTCTGTATGACTGGAGGCTAATAAAGAGGAAATTCGGATAGAGTCAGATAGTACAAACCAGAAACAAGTACAATCCAGAAGTAGAAGCCAGAGAGGTGGGAGGCAAAAAGCTGTGTCGATGGAGAATTATCACCACCAAAATGTGCCACCTCCAGGAGAGAGCATGGCCTTGCCAATATCTTGATTTTGGACTTCAAACCTCCAAATTGTGAGCCAATAAATTCTTGTTGGTTAAGCCAACCCATTGTGTGATATTTGTCATCAAGCCTCTGGCAAACTAAGACACACGTCAACATCAAAAAGTCTAATAATATTCTACAAGCTTTTAAAAGTATTTTGAAGACTTTGCAGACTGTATCTTAACTAATGAATCTTAAGTGAAAGCATATTTTATAGGTATAATTGTTTTCTTGAAAGTTGAAAAGATAAAATCTGGAAGGTGTAAAAAACAATACAGGAAAAAGACTTTTAAAAGGTGTATTCTTGGAATAATATTTTGGTCATTGGTCTATCTCTATTTTCTTCTTCTGTTTGTGGTTCAACAAATATTAATTTTATATTTTGGCATAACATCATTTTGGGGGACTTACAAATTTACTGGCATTAACTTTTGCATTGCGTCTGTTGATATAGTCTTTCTTTGTCCTAATCTTGAATATTTTTGTTTTCTGTTTTTTCTTGATTACTCACACAGGGAGATTTTTATATGTATGTGTGTGTGTGTTTAAGGAAATTTTCTAGATCTGTATCTATCAATCTAACTATCTACTTTCTATCTACATATATGTAAAGAGATACTTTTACAATAAACATTCATACTCTACATGACATTTTTTAGAAAAATTATTAAACTTTAATCTCTTGGTGCTTAACAGTAACAAAAGAAATAATAAGCAAAACTGAAGGAAGTACTTAACTTCAGAAAATGGCTCTCTACTATGAGAAATGTTCATTCCTAAAAAATAATTATCTTAAGATAGATATGGAAAACTGATGGGCTCGGGATCAAATCCAGCCTGCAGTCAAATTTTTTTGCTTGTTTGTTTTCCTTTTTGTTTTTGGCCTTCTGGTTTTAGGCTTTGTGATGGTTATGGTCATGTGCCAACTTGGCCAGGTAATTGTATCCAGCTGTTTGGTTAAGAAGCGCCTGCCTAATTGTTACTGTGAGGACAGTTCATGAGTTTAACTCATCAGTAAACTGATTGCATCTGTGGCTGATTACATCTACAATCAACTGAGGAGATTGCCTTCAACAATGAAAGACGTCACACCCAATCTTTGGAAGTCTTTAAAAGGAGAAGTGGTGATTTCAGCAGTCAGAAGAGAGAATTTCCATCCCCACTTCAGCCAGCCAGCTTCTCCTGGGGAATTTATCAAGGACCTTCACTGGAATTCCCAACTTGCAACCTGCCCTAAGGAATTTGTACTTGTATTTTCTAAAAGTCATGTGAGATAATTCTTATGAATTATTTTACAGATTATCTCCTGGCAGTTCTGTTTTCCTAGAGAACTGTGACTAATAGAGGACTATACTGTGTTTTATTATCATATTTGTTATTGTAGAATATAACATTTATACATAGAAGTGATAACTTTCCAAGTGCAATTTAACAAGTAGTTAGAGAGCAAATTTCAAAGAACATTATAGGTTATAGTTCCACAGTTTCAGTTATTTCCTTATTGTGAAATACATATACAAAAAGGTAATACTTTTCAAAGTATGATTTAACAAGTAGCTATATAGGAAATTTCCAAAGTTGTTATGAGTCACAGTACCATAATTTCAGTTATTTCCTTTTTGTGAAATACAACATGTATACAAAAAGGTGAAAGATTTCAAATGACAATGTAAAAAGTAGCTATAGAACAAATTTCAAAGGATGCTGTGTGTTATTTTTCCACCATTTCAACTCTTTCCTTTTAGCTATTCTAATACCCTAGCAACTAAGAAAAAGAAAATTATATAAAGATTCAGTATTCATAATCCATTGTTAAATTCCATCTTGCCTGTTGCTACCCCTTCCTCTAGTTTAATCACTTTCCCGTTCATCAGGGATATCTAGGGAGTGACCACCCTAACTTGTTCATGTTAAAAAGGGGTGTCAACTTTATGAGAAAAGGGGACACATCTAGTGGATGTTCTTGAAGAGGCTATTGCCCCTGGGTTTGGGGACTTAGCTGGTGGAGTTAGAGGTATACTGTGTTTTAAATTTGAATTAGCTGTCAACATTTTAAAAGAGATTTCTGATACAATTCTGGAGTTCCATTGTCTATCAAAAATTAGAAGACTTGGTACCACTAGCCCACTGTACTGGTTGTAGAAGTATGTGGGAGCTGAGGCGCTACACTTCCTTTAAATAGGACATGGGAGCTCCCCTTCAGCACAGCCCCCAACATCTCCTTGTTTCCCCAACACCAAGGCTGGTTGTCAGTTGTCAGTTGCCATTTATCATCTTAAAACTTTACTGGCCTTATTGATTCACTTACCTCTAAGTTTTTGATTTTATGTCCTTAGCTGTGGGCTTATCATACTGCCCTATTAGTTGCCATGTTGATATTGAACCACCTGTTCTTAGCATTTGTTCTTGCTGCTGCCAGCTTCTGCATCATGTCATCAAGAGTCACCAAATAGTTATTACTACTACATCTCTTCCAATGCTCTGCTCTGTAAAGCATGATGTTACATCAGATGATGCCAACCAACCTCTGTATGATTTTAAAGATTTCTCAATGCCTTGAGATCTCATGACCTACAAAGTGTTGAAGGAACCCAGGAACAGCCATGGCTGCTGGTTGTTCTGTTATTGAGCTGGGATTAGGCTATCTCCCACCAGAAGACCCCACACTAAATGAGAATACCAAGGTATCCCATGTACCATTTAGTCTGTTTTTAGTTCCTCCTCCTTGTCTTTGGAAAATTACTCCTTTAATTTCAGTTTCATCTCAGGCCACATCTCTTTCAGGAATTATGCTCCTATCTGCATTTGCATGACATCTTATTCTGCGCCTTCTATACCATTGTCAGAGTGTGTTTAGCTACAAGTGATAAAAAACAATAACCCACTTCAATCTTGCTTAAAGGAAAGATAAATATATTAGCTTAAGCAATGGTCAGGGGGAGGCAGTTTCAAGGTCGGTACAATTTGGTGGCCCCAGTTCTGGGTTTTTGTTTTTTTCTTGGTATTGTTCCTTAAACTTTATCTCTTTTTTATTTTGACTTTGTTCTACATATATATTCATCCTGGCAAAATAGATGTGGTAGTTCTTGGTTTCACTTCCATATATGATGATACACAATATAAGAAAACTTATATCAGCCCAAATCCCCACTAAATCTCCACTTGTCCTTGTTACCTGAATTGGGATACATGACTGTTTTTGAAAAAAATTCTAGGGTTTGAGGAATTCCACATTGCTATATATTATGCCACACTCATTGTGGTTGGGGAATCCAAGTAATTTGTATTTCAGTTGATAGGCAGAAAGTAATTGTATTTTCTGCCCTACACTCTCTTCCATATTTTCAGAAAGCACAACTTAAGATAAACCAAAATCTATCTTGCAGACCTTATTGAAGGCTGGAAGATTAATCCAACACAGTCTAACATCCTGATGTTTTTCTCTCAACCTCCTTACAGTTTACGCTCTGTAAGAACAGGATCTGTTTCCTAAGGTAGGAGAAGAATGGTTTTAATCAGCTCTTGTACTACTCCATCACAAGGATCACCAACTTCCTAGCCCAGGTGGGAAGGATTCTTTTTTCTGACCTCCTTTTACTTTGATTCAGCACCATATAATTGGTACCAAATTTTTCATCAGCTAAGAACATTATAGCTGCGAGTAATAGAAAATTCAAGTCAAACTTCTTTAATAAAATAAGAAACAAATTTGGCTCACATAACTGGGAGGCAAAGGTAGAATGGGGTTTACAAAGCCACCAGGAAGTCTTGCTTGACTGCTACAGTATCCTGCTACCTTATCTCTGCACTTCTGATTAAGTCCCTAAGTCAAGTCTCTATTAAGCAGTCACAGTGATCAGATTAAAATTGGACTAGGTCATTTCCTTGACCCAAACGAGTCTTCTTATTGCAATGAAAATAAAATGCTTACTCCTTCCCATAGCCTTGGAGGCTATATTTGATATGGCTCCTCTAGGTCTCTCAGGCTTCATCCCCTGTTGCTCTTCTCGAATTCACTCCACTCCAAACATACCACTCCTTTTTGATGTTGTTTCAGTGTGACAGATTGTTCCTACCAGAGTAACTTGACATCACTATGCCCCAGAATGCTCCTACATGGAGCCCTGCAAGTATCACCCACATACCTTATTCAAATCTGAATCCATAATCTCCAACTAAAAGTTTCCACCAATTGTCATATTTCTTTATCCTTTTACTACACTTCCCTTTTCTTTATAACTCTTATCCACACCTAAAATTATATTACATATTTATTGGCTGATTTTTATTATTTGTCTCCATTTCTAAGTTATGAATATTATTCTTGTTTGCCCCAGTTTCTACAGAATACAAATAATGTGTCTTATTTTGTAGGTGCTTAATAAAGTTGAATCAGGTTTTATCATACGCCTGGAGGACAAGCACAGTCTAACCCAGAAGGAGGTTCTTATACAGAGAAATGATTGCAAGATTTTTTGTAAATCCTATTGGCTACACTGTATATCTACTTGCCTTTTACCCCATACCTTCTCTGCTCTGAAATGTTGGGAATGGTAATCTATAAAATACATTTCTCAGCCTTTCTTGCCAACTAATTTCATCTTAGATTCTTTCAGTAGAAGACACTAGGGGGGAGATCAGAAAGTTGGAGGAGCAGAGAAGCGGTTTTCTCTTGTTTTTCTGGCAGCATTTCTGAGAGTGTCTGCATCTTTCCCCTTAACTAGCAATCCAGCTTCATCTTCAGTGGTCTTTTTTCATAGCTGCAGCACAAGTGGTGGGCTTCCTTTCCGATGGTTTCTGTGCTTTCTGACATCACCCTAGCACTCTATCAGTGACTGCTCTTCTGGGCTATGATTACACCAATTCATTCCTTTTGCTCTTCTAGCACTAGATGAAGGAGTTACTTTAAGCAGTTACCAATCTCTGGTGTACCTCATCTTCACCCTTTTTATGTTTCTCTCAGACCTTCTAATGTATATGTAACAATTTTCCTGAAGTATACGTTTCAAGGTAAAGTTCAATTGTTTTAAAATACTTAGGGTGATTTCTGTTTTTCTAAATTCCAGGAAACAGATGTCAAAGATGGAATTCTTTGGTTAGAAGAACTAAAAAATAATCATTGAACTCAAAAATAACGATAATCTCATTACCAGTGGAAATGGGTTACTGCTAATACATGGCTTGCAGTTGTACCACATTCAAAGAAATTATCTCGTTTTGCTTTATATGAAAGGCCTACTGAAAGCACAGCTGTGGAAAACCACATGGTTAACACATTCTACTACAATAGTGGTGATAATGACTACAAAGACGGTGGGGTAAGGTTTCTTTTTAAGACTGCACTGGATGGCTTATAGGAAGAAATTGACAAATCCCAGCTTTAAATTCTTAGTTTAAGGCAGGTCAGAGAACCATTGAGGTTTTATTGTGGTCCTAAACAAATCTCTCATTTCTTGTAGTTGAAGGGGAGAACCCAAATCCCATCCCAAATCTAAATGAAACTTTCTGAATTGCAGTGTATGTTGAATTCACTGTTTCACCAAGTTTCTTATGTGAAATTTAGAGCATTTATTGGGAAAGAATAGAACTCTGATACCTAATATGGGGACATTTGAGTAGACATAGATGAATCTAAGAATCTTGAGTCCATAGATCTCCTTAAACATTCATTGACAGAAGAAATAATCTCCCCCATCTAAGGAGAGTAGCCTTTCTTTGTTTGGAGAACCCTAATAACTTCCCCTAAGGAAGTTATTTTGCAGTTGGATGACTATTCAAGAGGCCTCTTCCCACCATGCCTCATTGCCTTCCAACCTTTAAGTTGAGTCAGATTTTGGCATTTACTTGATGGACAGGTACAAAGTTTTACCCAGGGGTCACAACTTACATACAAAAATAATTGTAAAGTTATTTTACTCATAATGGTTTAAATTTGAGAATATATATGGGAATAGAGTTTAAGGGTTTTAGAATAAGGGCCAATATACAGATTCTGTATTCAGAGTGATATTTGGAGCAGCTAGGAGTGGCTCATTGGCGGATTCAACCTCAGTGTCTAATGTGGCCTATATTCAATAATGTTGATAGTACACAACTTCCCTGGCATGATATTATGTACAGTTCAAAGACCTAGGGAGGTAGAAATAACAGAGTCTATTATTTGCAACTTGGTCATGTCTCATCACTATGTTCTAAAGATAAGCCCAGATAACACTTACTTTATTCAGACATTGAGAAATGCATTAGTGAGGGAAGTACCAAAATTCTCAAAAACTGTGATTGAAGGAGTGGATGTAAGTATAGATTAACCAAGAAGTCATATGAATTGATACTGCTTGAAGCTGAGTAATATGTTGAAGCTGAGTAATGGAAGGTTCATTATTCTATTCCTCTTCTTTTAAATAATTTTGGCAGTTTCATAATGAAAATCAAAGAAAATGAGCTTTGTGTGGCTGTATTTTGTTGGCCAGGGATGACAATGGAAGAAGTCAACCTTTAATAGACTCCCTGATTGTAGTTGGGATGATGAGATTTCTGAATGGCAGAAACCACATAGCAGTGCTTAACTGCCAGAGAAGGGATAAACCAGATGACCTTGTGTGTAGATGTCATCCATACAGCTCTTTATTAGTCTTTGATTAATGAGCTCATGAGCAAATTGGCCATAGTGGCAGCTGGAAAGGTTCTTCAAAGGCTCAACAATGTGGACCTTCTCTTAGCAAAGGTATTTGACTATCATAGCTGCTAAGTGCACAAGGGTCAGCAGCAAAGGCCAAACTTAAACACTGACATGGAACCATTCCTTTGGGAGACCAGCCAACCACCTGGGACCAGATTGACTGTTTTGGACTTCTTCCAGCTTGCAGAGGGAAATGATTTGTCCTCACTGGAATTGACACTTATTCTAGATACTGGATCTGCTTTCCTTACTCCCAATGCCTCTTTTAGCACTACAATCAGGATACTTTTGTAGTGCCTGATTCACCATCAAGTTGTTCCTTACATTCATTGTTGCTTCTGACCAAAGAATTTATTACACAACTAAAGAAGTGCAGTAATGAGCTCTACCTCATAAAATTCACTGATCTTACTATGTACTTCTTTTCTCAGAACCCCTATCCTCATAAAGCATAACATGTCTTCTTGAAGCGTTAGTTACAGTGCCAGCTAAAAGACAAGAACCTAAAAATTTGTATTTATTTCCTACACCATGTAAATAAAACTGCATATATGACGTTGTCTTAATGTTAATCTGCTAATTAAGAAATGGAATTATTTTTCATGTGTCCACAACTTGGGGCTCTGTTGGTTGAAAGGTCTTATTTCTACAGTGCATACTGTCATTAAGCAGGGGATAGACCAATTATTTCACTGAAGTTGAAACTGCCATCTGGTCATTTTTTTGGCTTCTTATTCCACTGAACCAACAGGCAGGTAAGAGATTACTGTGTTGATTGGGGCAATTGATCCTCATTTCCAAAGAGAAATTGGATTGCTGTTCTATAGTAAAAACAGGGAGATTTATATCTGGAACTAGGGAGTTTTCTTTTAGTACTTTCATGTTGAATAATAAAAATTAATGGAAGTGTAGACACCCAATAAGATATTTCCATGAAGGTTCAGACCCTCAGGAATAAAGAACTGGCTCACCCCATCAGGTAAAGGACCATACTAGCTGAGATCATATCTGGGAGCAAAGTCAACATGGAATGGGTAGTAGATATGAGGACTAGAACATAGCATATATGTATATATTTGTATATGTTACTTAATTTTACTACCCTTTCCCATCTTTTCAAAAAAGATAATGAGTGATGAGAGTGTTTAGATTTACAATTTCATCTTTAGGGGGAGAGTATATCCAGGTGGACTTGTGACTGAAAAAGAACTCACATATGGGATTTTAGGTTTCCCATTTTTGGGGAGAGTGTGTGAGTGTCTTTCTTTATGCAAAGGATAGTTGCATCTTGAGAAGGGGAAGCATCATATAATTGCTATTTTTGTTGTATTAACATTTAATTATAGTGGAAATACACTACACAAACAGTGAACCTTAAGTTAAACTGTGGACTATAGTTAATAGTACAATTGTAAAAATGTGCTATTATCAATGGTAACAAATGTTCTACACCAAGGCAAGGTATTAATAATAATAGAGTGGTATATGGGGATCCTGTATTATATGCATGATTGCTCTCTATCTCCACAACTTCCCTAATTAAAAAATAATGAAAAATTTAACTATGGGTAGAAGGGTGTGTATGGATGGTGAGTAGCTGAAAGTTGATGTGTTGATTACTTTTCTGCTTTCCCTCATCCTCTTACTCACTATTCTTTACCTTTCTCTGTAATTCTATGTTTGGAGTGACTGTGTATTAGATTTCCCAAGCCCCTTTTCCGGCTCTTTTTGTTGTTGTTACAACGGTATGTGACAATGGGGGAGAATCAAAAGGCAGGAAGAGAGCAGAAGCTTTTATTCCAACAATCTTTCTCCTCTTGCAGCATTACTAGAAGTAGACGTATCCCTTCAAAAACCATGGGGTCAGCAGTAACCTCCCTCTCTCAGGCCCCAGCACTGACCCAGATGGTCCCTCCCTGGTGGTACCCCCAGAAGCACAGCCTTGACTCTGGTAAGATCACCTCCTCCCTTGTGATCTCTACCTCAGCACTAGTAGATGCTTCCTGAAGTTTCTAACCTTTGGTTTACTTCATTCCCTTTCTTTGACTCTCTCAATCTTTCTTGAAGTCCTCAGTAGTCAACTCCCTATATTAAGTCCCATCTGACTGAAGTATCTGAAGTAGTTTCTTTTTTCCTACCTGGACCTGAACTGATACAATCATAAAATGACTTTGCCATTTCCTTGTCCTACATCCATACACCCTTGAAGTCAAAAGAAAGTGGATATTTCTTCTACTAGTTACCTTTAGGAGAAAGTCATTTCTTAGAAGCCACCAGCAAACTTTGTTTTCTGTACCATGTACCCAAAATTATCACATGTCAATTCTGAAATGAAAACCTGTGGCTAGAGAATGAACTGTGGCAATTAGGAACCTGAATTTCTAAAGCAACCCCTGTGACAAGGTAGATGGAATCCCTCTTAGACCAAAGGTCTAGCTCTGGAGCCAGAGGTGAGTTTAGCTTAGCCTGAAGCACCTGTCCTACATGGTGGAGTAGTATTTAACTATTAGGAAAGGGAATAGAGAGGAACAGATACTGAATAAGCAATAAACAGCATCTTTCATTGCATTATACTGCACTTACCTCTGTAGTTGTTGGTTTGCCTTATTAAACTATGAGATCATTGATGGCACAAGCTGTGACTTTCATCTAAATCTCTGACTTTGAGAATTACGACTGTCATGTAATAGGCAAGTGTCAAAAATTCCTTGAATGGATGAATGAAAAGAATGTGTCAGAGCTTTTGAATATTAGTTCTCAACAAGGAAGGGTTTGAGTCTTTATTAAGAATATATCATGAGAATACACAATGCAAACAGGCACTTGGAATAATAGTATTCATAAAATTGGAGATGTACTTGTTCAATGTCCTTTATATTTTTTGATCAACAGATCACTTCATCAAATAAAATATGGCAGAGAAGGAATGTGCCCATGTGCCTGCATTGTGGTCATTTCTTAAGTAGTTTAAATCTTTGTTTGATGCAGAATTTGTTATTTTTAAACCACTAAAGCTACTTTGTAAAGCATTTTTGTGCATGTGTTACAGGTTGAAAATAAATGAATCTACTTTAGCCACTCTGAGCCAAAATTGGACTCCATTTTTGACTTTAAGAAGGAATCCTTTACCTTATATCAAGGAGGAGGCAGTAGCTCATTGTGAAGAGTATTGTGGACCCTGGAAGCAGACAGCATGGCTTCTAAATCCACCTCTACCACCTACAATAATTATATTGTAGGTGCAATAATTATACCCAGAATCTTGAATGTGGGTGTACTTTTCACATCATAGTTCAGGGGTGACCCTGACTATGGTGATTTGGAGCTATGTACCTCAGAAAAACATGTTCTTAAACTTAATTCATTCTTGTGGGTGTGAACCCATTTTAAGTAGGACCTTTTGATGAGGTTACTTCAGCTAAAGTGTTGCCCGACTCAATCAGAATGGGTCTTAAGCCTATTACTGGAGCTCTTTATAAGCTGAATGAAATTCAGACAGATAGAAAAAACCATGAGAAGCAAGAGGTGTTAGGTCAATGGAACCCAGAAGAGAAAGGAGAGGTCAGGAGAGGCTGCCATGTGCAGTGCTTTGTGACAGAGTTGTTCCAGGATCAAGCATCTCCAGCAGCCAGCCCCAGAGTGCCAGTCTTCAGGAACAAAGCATCAACTTTATGATGCCTTGCTCTGAAAATCTGCTGGCCTCAAAATGATGAGCTAATGAATACCATTGTTTGAGTCAAATGATTATATGGTATTTGCTTGAGCAGCCAAGGAAACTAAAACACTGACTCAAACAGATTCCTCATCTGTAAAATGTGGATAATATTAGGATTATCTTTCCCAAGTTTACATATGTAAAGCTCTTTATCCAGTCCCTAGCACTAGTAAATATTATGTACTTGATATCTTGCATTTTATCATGCATCATCCAATCATATTTGGCAATCAAAAGGTGAAATTACTATAAGTAGAAAGTCAGGAAATCCTGTCCCAACTTTTATGCCTGTAGTAGTCAGGACTGTTACCAAATATTTCAGGTTCTTGGCTTTCCAGGCATATGGTTGTTTTGCACTGCAAAGCCCCTTGTGGTTAAACGGGCTATGCCACTAGTTTGGGCCAATTACACAAGTCACTTCTGGACCAGACCAATAAATTGCTTTCCATACCTCTGTAATGATGATGAATTAGATTCCAGGTAGTGGCTGTGCTGTTAGCTTGGGTCCCAGAAAGAAGATCATGTAAAACAGAGTTACCAGGTAGTTCTCAGTACATAACCTTTGCTGTCATAAGCCTCTGAGATCTGAGAGTTGTTTCCTCAGTATAACCTCATCAACATGATTCACACAGCAATTGACTGGTTCCATAATTATGGGGGAAACAACACTGATTCTGTTTCCTCTGCCTTCGAAGTAGGGAGGCTGAATAAGAAAAGATTATCACAAAGGTCCCTTTGAGTTCCAAAGGTATATGTTCTTTGGTATGAATAATAATGACAGTGAGTATCATATATTTTTTTAAATCAAGGATAAACAGATTTAAGCTTATTAATAGGGTATGAGAATCAAAGAACAGAAAAGTAAGGCAAAAAATAAGGTCAACTTTTCCCAAGGCATGTTCTTTAGAACTGTTGTCTGGTCAAATAATTATGGGAAATACTACATACGCTCTCTTTCTCTTAAATAAGCTTAATGCATTTTATCACATTAAAGGAGCTGAGCATTCATGAAGGAAACTGTAAAATGAATTTCAGCTAGGATTTGTCAGTATAATATTATTATTATTATTATTTCACAATGATGGACCAGGAAGCTGGAATTTTGGTTGTTCTGTATACTTTCTTTTGTTCCTTCATCTGAGTCCTTTTGGGAATTGGTCCTCCTCCTCCAGGTTGTCACAGGAGGGGGCATAAAAACCAGAGTAATCCATTCCTCTGGTTCAGAGATGAACACAAGCTCTCAGCAAAGCCAGTCAGAGCCTTCACATGATCAATATTTTTGATGAGTTCTGGGATCTATCTGAGCTACATACAGACCCGTCATAACCTTCCCAGTTAATTAGGTCAAAAATTTCCTTTTTTGCTCCTACTTGTTTTATTTGGGTTTCAGTCAACTGCTGCTGAAAGAATCCAGACTGGAAGAGTTTGGAAAATTCTGCTCCATGGTTATGATTGAGAGTAAAACAGTATACTTTTAAAATTGATTGAACAGGAGCCCCAGTTTTCTCTGAAAGGGAAAGAAGGTTTACTAGGGAATTGGAAGACGGGATTGATATATTTATTATAAGACATATTAGAGGATAATTTTTTTTGTAAAAAGATGAAGTGGAAGTAAAAGATGATAGAAGCATGCAAAGTCCTCAAAAGATGCCAAGGGAAAATCATTATCTTAATGCCTGATTTATTCACTCATTCATATTAGAACTTTAATTAATGGAAGGATCAATATCTATTTATGGATAGGAGTATGCAGGAGACTTGATAAAAATTCTCAGAATAAAGTCAGGAAGATAGATAAAAATTTTACCCATTTTACAGACTGTGAAACTAACTCTAGAGACATTAAATAACTTGCCCAGTGTTACAATACAGACTATGGTAAAGCTGGAATTGAAAGGCCCTCTTAGGAATCATCCAATGAATTTGCCCCCCCCTTTCTTTTTCAAAGATAAGATAATTGATAGAAAGATAATATGTATTAGTTTTCTATCCCTGCCTTAACAAATAACCAAACTTAGCTGCTTAAACTAATATGAATTTATTATCTCAGAGCTTTGTAGGTCAGAAATGCAGTGGCTCAGCTGGTTTCTCAACTTAGAGTTTTACAAGGCTGAAATCAAAGTGTCTGCAGGTCTGAAATCCTTTCCAGTGGTTCTAGGGAACAATTAGTTTCTAGACTTATCGATGTTGTTGGCAGAAGTAATTTCCATGTGGTTGTAGGATTGAGGTCCCTGGTTCCTGGCTATCTGATAGCCAGGGGTTGTTCTCAGCTTCTAAAGACCACCCTTATTCCCTGACTTGTAGGCACCTGCAAAATTAGCAAAGCCAGCCAAGTCACTCTCAGGCTTTGAATCTCTCTGATTCTTCTCCATTTGCCTCATCTCTGGATGCACTTCTTTGATTTCAGCCAGAAGGGCTGTTCACTTTTACAGATTCATATGTATAGATGGAATCCATCCAGATAATTCAGGATAATCTGCCTTTCTTTAAATCTTAACCTTAAACACATGTGCAAAGTCTCTTTTTCCACACAATATAAGACATTCACAGGTGTCAGAGACTGGTGCATGGAATTTTCGAGGGGCCATTATTCCTGTCTACCACATTCTACCCAAATGTTTCAATATGCAAAAGGAAGGAATTTTATCAAATGGCTCCTATAACACTCATTATGTTCACCTGCAAACATTAAAAGTGTATACATATATAAACATTCACACCACAGATACAATTACCTAGGGATACAAAAGTTAAATATATATGAAAATAGAGCAGTTAGAGCTAATAGAGTAGGAAGAAGAAAAGAATTATAAAACAAGTTATTTTATATTTTGTATAGTGAAATAAGTATATAAAATGACAAAAGTGAAGATTTCATTGACTAATATTTGTTTTCTTTTTAGACAAGAGAAGATACCAGCTGTTAGATTTGGGATAGAACAAGTTGGACAATGTTAGGAGAAATCCTGGGGTACTACTCGTACCTGACAAATGTCATGACCGTCTGACATATTTAGGTGGTCCTTTAAAAGTGCAATTGCTCAGGAGAACTTAAGAGATAAATTTCTGGAGGTGACAGACTGAATGAGGGTCCCATTTTGGAGAGACCTGACATTTAAATGCATAAGCACTAGGGACAATTTCACTTAAGAATGCCAGCACTGATTCAAATGATCTAGATGTCATACAGTTGAAGATTAAATTGTATTTTAATTACAAACAGTGTTTTTTCCCCCGTTTGAACACAATACTGTGTTTTTAATAATACTCTTTTAGTTTATTTATGCTGCCACAAATCTTCAATGTGAATGTCGGAAGGGAAAATTGGCTTGTTTTTCCAAGGGCTGTATTTGTTTATGTCACTGAAATGAAGGACAACACTTAAATCAAGAAAATTGAAAACAGCCAGATTCACAAGCATTCTCAAAACCAAAGAAATAAAAGTTAAAATAAACAAACAAACAAACAAAAAACACCATAATAATCCCTTGGTTTAAAATGATAGCTTTTCAGTATTCAATGATAGCCATTATTAGCACAAGGATGTTTAGACTGTTATCAGAAAACAATACATATACTACATTTGGGTGTCTTCAGAGGATAGGCAGGGGTGGGGATTCCCTTTCATTAAAAACATAGAAGAGTTAGCAAATTCCTTGGAGGCAGAGAACAGAAATCTGAGCTGCTATTTACCTGCTGGTGACTTAAATGCATTGCCTGAGTAATTTCTTATCGCTATTTGATTGACAGAAAACACTTTGGTGAAGTTTGAAGGAGTGAGAGAGGCCAAGGGCCTGAGAAATAAAAGATGACTTTAATGCTTTTATTTTTTATCAACTCCAATTTAAAGCAATTGCATGGACAAAAAGCTTACAACTGTTTTACAAATGCGTTTTCCGTGTCTCTCAATAATATTCGATAGTTAAAAAGTCACTACAAAACAGAAACAAAGGACATTTCATTCTGATACAACATAGTACTTTTCCAGATTAATTTGTCAGGATGCTGACAATGAAATCAGAATTACACATTTAAGCCTAATCTAAAATTATGCACAAAACTATAAATGACCCCTCTGAATATTAAAGAGACAGACTTGCCCCATAATTCTTTGGTCTGTATTTTTGAGTTTAACCCCTCCAGCCCGATCACAGAAGTAAAAATACAATTACAGAAATGTCAGTCCTTGAGTGAGTGTTTTACCTCACTAAACTGGTCTGCTTTATTCTTTTCACATTCTTCGGCCGTATGAATTCAGGTGTTCCCTGCCTCCAGGAAGATACTATGTAGCAAGAACATGGAGTATCCCTGTTTTTATTGACGCTCCTCTCTGGCTAACCTAACTCCTCCTATAATTTTAACGCCCTGCAATGCCTCTCTAAATCTTACCCATTCTTTCCAGCTAAAGGCCTACTGCCTTCCTATTCCAGAAAACTGTTCTTTTTTCACTCAGTTCATGTCTTTTGAAGCAAATCATTTGGCGCTCAGCGTGTATTTCTAGAAGCACGTCCTGTACCTTTAGCTGGCTTCCTTTTCTATAGGCAGCGCTTAAGGAAAAGGCCCGGTGGGAGGAGCACGTGCTGTCACTGTCCTTGGTCCTGAATCATTGTTGCCTGCTAAAGAGGTTTTTCTCAAGCTAAATCTAGTGACTCCAGTTCACTCTCTCCAAGAACTGTTTAAATCGGTAAAGTGGTGCAGGCAAGAAAAAAGAAAGGCAAGAAGTTACTGGAAGAGAAACAGAGAGAGTAATGGATAAAGGTAACGCTCTCGAATCACTGCCTGGCCAGAAAGACCCTTTGAGTTTGACATATTTTCAAACAATTGCAGATGTGGACTTGGGAACCAGAGAGGGGAAAGTAATAGAGCTGACGTAGCCAGTGGAGGAGAGCGAAAACAATGCTTGCATTAAGTGATAGCGTGCAAGTGTCGGCAGGAAGAAACACATCGACGCTGATGCGCTAGAAGACGAGCCAGGCAGACTATTGTTGGACGCAGCATCACTTGACTTCTGCTAAATTGCCATAGCTTCCTTTGTTTTTATTTTCTTTCCTGATGAGTGTGTGCGTGGGGGCGGGGGGGTGTCATTTGACACTGGAAGAACAAAATAACTATGACTTAGTTTCCTATTGTTTGTAGCTGCCTACCTTTCTTGGCTCTAGGACTTTTGTAACAGTTACACTCCACCATCAAGCTACAGTCGCTGGTCGTGGGCAGGTCACATACTCCCGGCCCTCGCGGTGCCAGTTCCCCAACTACAGGATAAGCGCCGGACCTTGAACACTGTCGGACGCCTCAAAATGCCTAAGTGGAGTGTCTGTTCCAAATTAGGGACTCAAAACTATTTTTTGCATTATTAAAAGAAACACAATGCCTCCCACAGAGACAGCATTTAACAAAAACTTGACAAATGAGCAAATATTCCATTTGTTTTGACACTTCCATCCCCTTCGAGGTCCTTTCAAAGTCCAGTCGCCCGCTCCTCGGGGCACCAGGTTCCCACAAACCTCCTTCCAGGGTCAGTCTTTGCCTTCGCAGCACTGAGGCCAGCGCTCTCCGTCCGCCTTCCCCAGGGCTCATTTCTCTTTCCCATTCCACGAGCCGCCGGCCTCCCGCCCCCTCTCCAGAGCGCTCCCCGCCCGCCGGGCCGCGCGGGGCCCTGCGCCCCAGGCCCCCGCCCGCCGGGTACGCGGTTGTCATGGACACGGCACCTGCGCCCTTCGCCGATGCCCCTTCGCTGCCGTCCCCTCCCCCCACCTGCGGCGCGAAATTGGCCGCGCCTCCCCAGCTCCGCCCAGCCCCGCCCGCTAGGGCGCTCCCAGGCCGCGCCTCAGCCTCCACCCCACCCCCTCCCACCAGTGCCTCCCCAGACGCGGCGGAGTCGCGGGGGCCGCGGGAGCGCGCGAGCGCCGGAGCGGCCGCGCCTGCGCACTGGCCGCCTCCCCTAGCGGCGATCCGGGCCGCTGCCGCTCGCGCTTGGGCAGGACGCGGGGCGGGCGGGGGGAGGGGGGAGCGGCTTCGCTTCCAGCCGCGAGTGAGGCGGAGACCCCGGCGGGCGAGCGGGCGGAGCAGGCGGCACCGCACCTCGGCCAGAGGCGGCTGCGGCAGCTGCTGCCCTTGTCCCCGCCGCCGCCTCGCCAGTCCCGGTGTGATCAGCCCTCCAGCCGCTGGGAACGGGCGCGAGAGAGGAGGAGGCTGGAAACTCCCACCGACCCACGGAGGTGAGTCCCGGGCACAGCATCCTCCATCCTTGCCGGCCTCCCTCCCGCTCTGCCTCCCTCCCATCCTCTCCATTTTCCCCTCCCTCCCCGCGCCCCAGCCCTCCCACCCTCATCCTTCCCAACATCCCTCTCTCCTCTTCCCTCCTTTCTCCCTTCCAGCCTTTCTTTCATCCCTTTCTTCCTCTTTTCCAGCCCCACTTCCTTCCCGTCCTTCCTTTCTTCCCTGTCTTCCTTTCAGCCACTCGCCCTACAGCACATCGTTGCATCCCTTTCTTCTTGTCTCCATCTCTTTTTCCCCCCTTTCTTCTCCTCTTCTCTTCGCCTGCTACAACTGTCCGAATTCAGGGGCTTCAAGAAATTGGGCACATATACTGAGAGACACAGCGGATGCCCTCCAGGTCCTAAATTATTAGGATTAAGGGTCAAGTTGGGCAGAGTACTGGGAACTGGAAAGAGAAGAGGTTAGAGGAAGAATCTATAGATTTGTGCTGTATTAGGATGGGGGTGGGGAGGGTTGTCCCTTAGATGTGTCGCCAACAGCCCCCCAAGTCCCTCTTTAGCAGTTTCCTTTTTTCCACCTGAGAATTACATATTCCCAGAGCGTTCGCACTGATTTGAGATCCAGCTTTCCCTGCTTTGATTGTCTCCAAGAGGAACCACAAGGAAAGAGAGGAGAGGAAGGGAGTAAGAGAGAAAGAAGGGAGAGGAGAGGATGGGTGGTGGCAGTGAAAGCTTGTATTCTGTTCCCATAGGCCTCTTTGGATTGATGTTTTCAAACCACCCGCCTAATATTTGGCTTGGAATTGAACCCGTGTGTCCTTGGTCCTGTCACCACCTACTTCAAAGGCAGAAACTCTCCAAACTTTAATGCATGTGCACCACAGCATGATTTATGGATGTTTTGGTTGGCAAATAAAATGCCGAGGTACATTGGTTTGGAGGAATAGGGATCGGAAAGGTGGAAGAGACATAATTTTGTTCATCCATGGATTAACTTCTAAAGGGAGAATAATGGTCAGGCAGTTTTGGGTGAAATGAGGCTAAACTCCCCAGGCTTGTATATATGCCGTTTTGATTGCACTAGCTGCATTATAGTCTTTAACAGGAACCTTTATCCCTTCTCATCCACCTCGTAGGGAACATGAAGATGTTTGAAAAGAAACATACTGTGCGATTAGGTATAGGGTTTATACCAGTGGACAAATTGAATTAGCTCTGGGACCATTAGTAATGTAAAAATTTAGTTGGTTTTGGAGCACTCATTTTCACAGTGCTATATTTTACTTTGCCTTTATTAGCTTATAATTTGTCTCCTCTTATATGTATTAATAGTAACTTGACGATTTTCCTTTTTGCAAGCTTTGCTGCTTGAAAGTTTATTTATTAGTGGTAGGACAGACATGCCTCAGAATGTTTAGCCTATTCATTTCAGAAAATTCAGCCAGCAGTGAAAGTAGAAATCAGAAATGGACTCTTTAGAAGCCTGCATTTTGCCCTATATTCTCTTTAACTCATCATCAACAACAACATTAAAAAACAAAATCCTTAATATCTAGAGAATGGCCGGGTTTTGTGTTTAAGGAGTGTGTGGAGGGACTGAAATTAATGGCAGATTCAGTGAAGCTGCGAGTAAGAAACTATGCTGTGGAGCAAATTATTGATTTTTTTCTTTTCATTTAAATTATTCTATGACAGCAGTGCATCATGCGCTTTTGCATTTTTTGGGAATGTGAAATAGGAGTTGAGATGAAGAAATTTGCCTTCTGAAGTGATTGAGTGCTTATTTGATGAAGAGCTGATATTTAATCATCTGAATCAGTTTGGGGAAAGTGTGTAATATTAAGAAAGCTGCCCCTCCCCCTTAACTCCCCATGGTAGGAATGCAGTTCCATTAATGGCTTGGCTGAATCCTAAGCCATGTGGCAGAAATCGGTTAAACTATTTCCGTTACCAATATCCTGATGTAGAATTGCACTCAAGCCTGTCTGTATTTGAGTGGTGACATTACTTACTAGTGAACTTGAAGGTTTATTTTGTTTTTGTTTGTTTTCCTCTTTTCCTGGAATGCCGTGATAATAATTACATATGAGTAAAATGAGTTAGTATTGTCCTAATTTACTTCCCCTCCTCCAGCCATCTCTCCAACTCTTTTGGTAGGGGGTACCCAGTTGTGGGTGTGGAGGGGAGGCAGCCTCTCTTTCAGCTCTGCTTTCTCTTTGTTGCAGTTTTTTTTTGGTTGGTTTTTGTTTTTGTTTTTGTTTTTGCATGGAGCACTAAGTGATATGTGACTCTGCTCTAGTTTTAAATGCTAAGCCTGCTATAGAAGGAAGGTACCATTTATTTGTCTTTTTTGTTGGCAAACATTGATCCACTTGGTGAAAACAAAATATACATGGTTATTAAGGACTAGAGAATGAAATAACACTTTGTTTATAGTAATATTTTAGGAGGGACTTAAGTAAAATAAATGAAACATGAACTAGAAGAGGAACTAGTGTCTTAAAAAAGCAGCCTGCCACTCTGACCATAATCCAGTTAACAGGTAAAGAACAGCCTCCTCTGGAGAATCCCATTTCCAGGGGCTTCTGCCTTTACTTGAATAGACCTTTAAGAAGGTATGGAATGGATGAAGACCTACCTGAACATCTCACAGAAGCCTGTAGGGAATACATGGAATACATTCTCCCTTCCCTCAGAGCTTTTAAACCTGCCCAACTCTATGCTGAGTGATATGAGTTATTCAAAAGAAGTGAATGACACTCTCTTTGACCTCAACTTGCAGTCTAATTGAGCAGAATAGACATTTGCATCAGGTCCTGTTTCACAGTGGCCAAGAGCAAGACTTTTGGGGTGAGCTTTAGGTTTACGTTTAGGCTCTACTACCTAGGAGCCTTGTGAATTGTGCCCTTGTGCACTTTATAAGTCTGTTTCCTCATCTCTAAGCTGAAAATAATGACATACTCTGGTTTGCGGCATTATTTTAAGGATGAGCTGTGTTCAGCACAGTACTTGGCATAAACCGAGCATGTATTAAGCATTTTTGCTATAATTAGGAGAAATGATTTGAAAAGAAGCCAAGATACTATAGGATTATGCAGTAGAAAGAGAGGACAAGCAAGCGAGACTTACACGAATTCAGGAGAGGATGTCTGTGTGGCTGGGGAAAAACTGTATTTAATAATTTTGTAGCTGGGACAGAGACCCATGGGGAGAATTTCATGCAGGGTGGACACACAGATGGAAATAAAGCAGAGAAGGAGAATGAAGCATGTTGTGGTTGGGGGGGACATCAAAAAGACACCTTGTTGAATATATGTTATTACTGGTGAGTGTATAAAAGAGGTTAAACATATACAGTCAGAGTGCTTGTGCTGTCACTTAGAATGAGGCAACTTATGGTAGTATAGGATCCATTTTATCACAGAAGATTCACCTACTTCGGGGAACTTGTTTTTTAGTTCTTTATCTCCTCCAAAGCTCCATCCCAAAACACGGAATCCGAGGTCTCTGTCACAGTGAGGACTTAGAGTATTCTTTTTATCTCTTTTCTTTAACTTCAAGGCAATGGGAAGATTTAACCTTGGTTGAACAACAAAGCTTACATATTATGATTATCACTACTCCCCCTTGTTTTGCTTTAACCTACAAATACTACAAAAGTATGTTTTGGAGAAAGTAACCAGGGATATTTTATTGTGCTATATATGAAGCCGGTGCTTGTTAGACTAATTATATTTCCAGGGATTTTATTTGTTACTTTGTTGTTGACTTTTCCTAATTACCACAGTACCGTTTTGTACTTCAAAAATTGTTAGTGATTTCAAATGATGAATATGCTCGCTCAAGTGTTTTACTAGGAGAATAGGGTGTGATGATGACACAGGGTCTGTTTGAGAACATGCACTGAGCAAGTTAGATATCTGCTCAGTTTGGTTTGAAAAATGCTCATTGGCTCTGTCTCTTGATGTGTCTTTATTTGTTTTTGGTTTGGGTTCATAAAATATTTTGAAATATTTATCCATGCAATATTTATCCAACAGCATAAGTAATATGAATTGAATTATTTTATCAAAAATGAATTTCCAGAAAATTTTACCTGCCAACTTGGAAGTTTCAGTATTTATAGGGCTTACATTTAATCCATTTTTAATATGTAGATATATCTTTCTTTATTTCTGTCAAATAGTAAAATGCTTTTCTTACATTTATTTTTTGTAGTTCTGACAATAATGTTATCTTAAACTTTGTTATTTTTGATCATGAATATGTTTCTGAAAGAAATGCAATGCAATAGTCTGACATTATCATGCTTAATTTTACAGGGATTTCCCTTTGGGAGGAATTTCTAGTTCCTTTTGGTTTAAAGGCCATATCTGTGTACACAACTATTAGTCCATTATTTATCAGGACAGCATTCATTAACAGGAGTGAAATAAGCAATTATATTCCCCACAAGTTAAGGTGGTAACCAAACAGAGAGGTGGAAGTAAGCCTAAGAGAGAAGGAATTAATTTTATTTAGTTGTTTTAAAGCATGTTTTATACTTAAATTGCAATTAGCAGAACTAGATCATGAAAAAATGCAAATGTTGTAAAAACATTCAGTATCTTGCTATTTTTCAGTCTCTTGCTGTTTTGTTTGCTTGGCTTTTTACTGGGAGCCAAGTAGCACCAGATTTGTGGGAGCTGTCTGATTGGGATGGAGATATAAAACCAAGCAATTTCGAAACTTGCTGTATTGTTCCTTTGTGAAACAAGTGGACATGCCACAGGGACAGGGGATAAATTAAAGAATTTGGTTTTATAAGATTCCAAGGGTCCCAGAACCAAGCTAGAAAGTTCGTGGGAAGTTTATGAGATGTTCAGGTGGTATAAATTTGGCTTGTGTTGTTCATTATATAGCTGCACTAAGTCCAAGATCTTTTTTTTTTAATGATCCCTTGGTGGTTCAGAACTAAAGCCATGAACTTTTGTTGCAGATACATCAGTTTGTTCTCTTGCAATCCATCCAGAAGCCACAGTGATTCCAGAAATTCCAGGGGATCTGATGTTCCCATCTGATTTTAATTGAGGGTAGACTAGGGGTTGGTAAAAATTCAGTTGTACAGTTTTATCTTAAATTTATAGGGCCTTAAGCAGTTGTTAAATATCATTAATCCATCTTTCAGTAAGGAGGTATAGATGTCCTGTAACTACCTCAGAAACAAGTAATTGTCCTTAATTATTTCTAGGAAAGGGTATTTCACACATTTTGAGAGTTTACTGCACATCTTCATTCTCTTCCCTCAGGCAATGTACCTGCTAGAGTAATTTCTCAAAAAAGCTTCTTTTTTTTTTTTAAATGTGCGGAACTGGCATAAAGAAGTGTATACAGAACTCATTTTATTGGAAAAAATAAGTCTGCATCTAAATTAATCCCTGTATTCACCTTTGTTTTCCATGTTTTTAAAATCATATTGCCTAGCATGAATTCATTCATTCAGCAGATTTTTTTTAATACCTGCTTTGTCTAAGCATTGGGCTAGGGATTGTGATTTTGTAAGAACACAGAACCGGGAATCAGGATAGCTGAGTTTTTCCTCCAGTTTTTCAGCCAGCTAATTAGTGATACAACTAAATGCGTCTCAAACTCTCCAAACCTAATTTATTTTATCTGTATTATAAATAAGATTATTTATTTATCTGTGACTTGGACTCAATTGCATACAATCACATCTAGCTATAAAATTCTGTAAGTCTACCAGTGAATTTTCCTAAAATTTCAAATTTAATGCTTTGTTCCTCACTGTCTCATTTGTTTTCTTCTTTTGAAACATAAACTGTTGCTTTCTGGGAAAAACCTTCACCTCCAGTGGCATGTGTTTCTTTTCACTAAGAGAGCTGCAAATCTAGCATTAAGGAGTGCCCGGGTCAAGGGAAGAGCTAAGGAACTTTGATTGATCTCTCCTACCTCTCCATCCTGCCCTCTCTCTTTTTCACTCCCTCCTTGACAGGAGGTCCCAGTCGATTGCTACTCCATGTATGGACGAGTGTGCATAGAAGACTATGAGCCATTCAGAATGGGGCAATACTTATTTAAGAAGTTATATATTCTTTAGTGTTAACATTTCTGCTTCAGGCACAAAAAAACTTTGTTCAATCTTATCCCAAATTCCAGTCACAAATTCCTATTTTAAAAAATTAAATAAAATGTTAAGGTTTGCTGTATAAACAATAAAATGCACCCATCTTAAGTATATGGTTCATTGTATTTTGATAAATTGACCTGTATAACCACTACCACAATAAGGATATACAGCATTTCTAATATCCTAAAGAGCCTCCTTGTGCCTGGTCTGCTTTCTGTCACTATATATTGGTTTTTCCTGTGCTGGAAGTTGATACAGATTTAAATCATAAAGTGTTTACTCATTTTTTTTTTTTTTTGCCTTCTTTTTTCATTGAGAATAATTCTTTTGAGAATCATCCATGATTTCAAGTATATAAACCTGTGGAAGACAACATCAGGTACAAATCAATGTGCTTTGAGGTTAGGTAGCTATTTGTTAGACTGGACTCCCAAAAACACTAATCATAAAGTTAAAAAATAATTTAGACTTCATCAAAATTTAAAAACTTCTGCTTCTGGAAGACATAGTGTTTGGTATATCTGTGTATCTCTATCTCTATCCCTATATTTAAATCTATATACTTGACAAAGGACTTTTTCTAGAACTCTTGCATCTTGTTAATAAGTAAGACATCCAACTAAAAAATGAAAAAAAATCTGAAGAGGTGTGTCATGCAAGAAGATATACACATGGCCAATGAGCACATGAAAAGGTGCTGAACACTATTATTCATCAAAATTAGAGAAATTTAAAACCACAATAAGACATCACTATGCAAATACTAGATTGGCATAAAAAGACTGACAATACCAAGTTTTGGAGAGAATGTATAGCCACCAGAATATAAAATGGTGCACACACTTTGAGAAACACATTGTCAGTGTCTCTTAATGTCAAAATTACTGCTACCAAGCAGTCTGTTCTGGTTTGCTAATGCTGCTGTTATGCAAAATATCAGAAATAGATTGGCTTTTATAAAGGGGGTTTATTTGGTTACAAAGTTACAGTCTGAAGGTCATGAAAATGTCCAAATGAAGTCTTCAACACAAGTATACCTTCACCAAAGGATGGCCGTTGGCATCTGGAAAACCTCTGTTATCTGGGAAGGCACATGGCTGGTGTCTGCTAATCCTAGGTTGTGTTCCAGCTCCACCCTCAGCTCCTGTACATGCTTCAAAGTGTGTCTCTTGGTTGTAGCTTCTCTCAAGTCCTTCTGTTTCTGAGTTTTTTTAGGGCTCCAGTAATTAAATCAAGACTGAAGCTGAATGGGCGGGGCCACACCTCCATGGAAACCATCCCATCAAGAGGTCACACCCTAATCAAAGGTGTTACTAGTCACATCTCCATGGAAACAATCAAAAGGTTCCAAGCTAATCAATAGTAATACGTCTGCCCTCACAAGATTGCATCAAAGAACATGGCATGTGGGGGGACATAATACATCCAAATTGGCACACGATCCAACAATTCAATTTCATTTTTACGTGTGAAAACATATGTACCAAAGCCTTTAAAATTAATAATTTTAATAATCATAGCTTCAAACTGGAAATAACTCAAATGTCCATCAAATTCCCATTTTAAAGTTACTCCTTTGAAATAGAAAACAAAGTTGCTGATATTATTTTTAAAGGGGTGCTGTTTAAAATTAATATATGCAATGTGACAGCAGAGGAAGGGAATACATTTGAAAAGATTTGTAAAAGTAACAAGAAATCCAGAGGATGGCAGGGGTTCAGCTTCCACTTCTCTGCCTTTCTCTTGGCTCTGCCCCCTCTGCATGTGAACTTCCTCCTCAGCCAGTAATATGATGGCTGCTGCACTTCCAAGCACATCAACATATAGCAGTAGCATCTCTTTCCAAAAAAAAAAAAAAAAATGAGAGCACTTTTGCCAAAAGCCTTTCTGCAGATTTCCCTCTTATGTCACCGGCCAGCTATGATCACATGACCACTCAGTCCAATCAGCAGTAAGGGCTATGGGAAAACCATCTGTGATAGGCTTAAACTAATCAGGATCCACCTGCTAGGGAAATGAGATGGGATATGGGGTCAGCTTTCTCAGAAACACAAGGCTGTGTGGAAGATATTGGGGGGGATAGCTGACCAGAAGGACAGTTCTCTTTAAAAGGAGGAGGGAAATGGATGTGTTTGTTCTAGTTTGAGTTAGAGGCCCATCACAATGTTCTTGGTCTTGAGAGAAAGAAATCCCAGAAAGTTGTGATTGTAGTCACAGCCCGTTATTGTGGAAATGTGTGCAGAAACAGGTGGCAAAGGGTATCCTAGGACCAGAGGAAGGAAGAAATTTAGATTCCAGCAGGCAGCGTGAGCTAGAGGGGACAGGAGCCTGTATCCAAGGGACCAATCTAAAGTGGGCAGGCATACAAGTCCTAGCAGGCAGAGCCATGCGCATTGGGGGCCTGTGGAGTTGGGACAGGAGGCAAAAGTCAGTGCTGGCAGTTGTCCAGAATCCAGGCAGGCATATTCGATTGCAGTTAGCCCATCTGTGAAATCAGGACCTTAGGCAAGGAGATTTTCATGTTTTGCTTGTTAAGGCAGGAGCCAAATAGTAATTATTTTCCCTTCTTTATTAGGTGGCCTCAACCACTCTACATTCTAACTTTGTCAAGGGTAGAAACACACCTTCTGTTTTTCTAACATCCCCCTAGTACAATGCTTGGCATGTAGTAGTTCCTTTATAAATATTTGTTCATCATAAGAAGTCTGAACAGATCCTATTTCTGGTCAGACAAATGTAACAGCCAGTCATCAAATATTCTCTTACATGGTGTGAAAACCATTGTGTGGGGAGGCACAGCCTGGGATCCAAATGTGTGTAAGATATAGTACCTGACCTCGTGAGTTGACACTCTTGCAGCGGCTGTAAGATAAATACCTGAAAAAATAATGCCAGAAAGAATAGAATAAAGTATGTCATATAGTGTGGGATTGACTCCACAGTGGAATGACTCAAAAGTCCAGGCAGACTTGGAATCAGAAACATCACTCTAGCAATGGATGGGAGTGAGAGGATGGGGGAGGGATGACCTTGTTTGTTTTGATTCAGTCCTGCGTTGGCCTGGGAGCTGGGACAGGGCTGAGCAACGGGGAGATGGGATCGATGAGCATAGCAGTGGGAGAGCTGGACAAGTCACATCCCGGAAGACTGAAGCTGGGAGCTGATAACTGCTCAGTAGTCAGCAGAAAAGTGGGACTGAAATAAAGGGGAGAGGCTGAAAGTAGAGATATATTTTTTTCCTAGGGGTATTGTAAGATTTCAATCACAAAAGATGCATAGTTTCAAAAAGATGTATTTTATCTTTGATACTTGAAGTAATACATGGATATTGTAGAACAGCTAGACAATAACAAAAAAAAGAAACTGGAAAATAAAAATCACTGCATTCTAACCATCCAGTGAACCTTTGGTGAATTTCTAGTCATTTTTCCCCCTACTAGTATATCTCAGGTATTTTATCATGTTGAGGTATCTTTTAAGCACAGGTGAGATCATTCATATGTAGAATTTTGAATCCCACCCCCCTTTTTTTTAACTAAACCTATCTAACATTTCCTGGGATAATAAAAATTCTTTTTCCATATTAATTTCTTTATAACATTATGTTGATTGGAATTTAAGCTTGCAGTTTTGGTCTATCTACAGAAATAAAACCAAATTTCTGTCTCTCTTCATGTTAAAGATGCATGAAAAAAATCTGGTAAAATAGTCACCACATTTGGAGCTAATGTTTATTTAGGTTGTCCTGACTTCAAATATTCACTATGTCATGGGAAGAAGATTGATTTTGGGGGCTCCAGGAGACTGCCTCAAAGAAACAGGCAGTCAATGTCTATGTATCAGTATATTATTTTTATATTTACATAAATAGTAAATATAAAATGTTGTTCCATACCTCATTTTCTCTTAACAGCTTAGAGATCTCTATATGCCAGTACACGAAGATGCACTCCCATTATTTTTTAGCTGCTGCTTATTATTTCATAGTGTGGCTGTACTATGGTTTATTTAATCGTTACGTTTTCTTAGACATTTAGATTGTTTCTGCTACTTTGCTATTTCAAACAATGTTGCAGTGAATGTTCTTACACAGGTTTCTTGTTCATATGCATTCATGTAATTTTTGAAAGGGTATATTGGATCCTTGTAATGGTTGGATCATGATATATGTGCAGCTTAGATTTTAATAGAAAAGAATTCTACCAGCACATATGAAAGTGTGAATTTCCTTGCTCCCTGCCAATGCACAATAATTTTAAACTTGTGAAAGTTTGCTGATGAATAGGTTAATAGGGTTTCACTTTGTTATGAAAAGTTGTTTCCCTGATTTCTAGAGAGGTTGATTATCTTTTCATTTGATTTTCAGCCATTAGTGTTGCTTTTAGCCCTTAGTCGGTTTAGATCTGTTTTAGTTTCCTCATTGCTAAAATAAATACCATACAATGGTTGGCTTAAACAATGGAAATTTGTTGGCTCATAGTTTGAGGCTAGGAGAAGTCCAAAATCAAGGCATCATTAAGGCATTTCTTTCTCCAAGAAGACTGTGGTGTTCTGGGCTGGCTGCTGGCGATCCTTGGTCCTTGGCTTTTCTGTCACATGGCAGTGCACATGGTAGTGTCTTCTGGCTTCTCTGGGTTCTGTTGACTTCTGGCTCTTTCCCCTGGCATTTTTGTCTGTCTGACTTTCATTCTGCTTATAAAGGACTCCAGTAATCAGGCTTAAAGCCCTACCTCATTAATTTAGGCCACATCTTAATTAAAGTAACATCTAGAAGAGATCTTATTTACCATGGGTCCACCCCACAGGAATGGAGTAAGTTTAGGAACATGGTTTTCCGGGATATGTAGCTCCAAGTCATTTTACTCTCTTTGCCTATTTTTACTGGGTTATCTTATTTTAATTTATGGGATTTATTTATATTTTCTGGAAATTAAGTTTTTATTGTTTCCAAACTAATGATATAGTATTGTAACAAGTATAGCTCTATAATATGTTGTGATATTAAGTGGATGATGGTTTTTCTTTTCCCTAAATTCCTTATCTATTTTTGTGTCTTTTTTGCAGAGGAATTCTTGTTAACCAAGTTATCAAATTCCATAAATAACACTCTTTGGATTTGAACTGGGATTGTGATTAATTTAAGATAATTTTGAGGGAGAAGTGACAACTTTCCAATTCACAGTCTTCCGATCAACCTGCTTTTTAATTTATTCCATTTTTTTGGTCATTCAATTATCTTAAATAGTTTTCTTCATGGAAGAAGGTTTTTCTCTTATCTTGTGAAGTTTATTGCCAGCTAGTTTGTAGTTTTTATTGTATGTATTGTATGTATTGTATTGTATGTATTGTAGCTTTCATTGTATGAATCGGGAAAATACATTTTTGTTTTCTTTCACATTTTCTAATGGCTGTTGCTGATGTTGAAATCATTCCTTTTAATTTTTCTATTTGGTCTTGTATGAAAACCATCATGCTAAAATATTTTATACATTTGAAGAATTTGTCCTTTCTCCTGTGTTTTTAATAATTTATATTTGCTTTTTATATGGTAAGATAACTGTTCAATTAGACATATTTTAAATTTATTTCCAAATTTTATTTACGTGAAAATAATAAAATGTAACACTGGAATTTTTTTCTTTTAGTTTTCTTCTAATTTTGATGAGCATCCATTAACTATTCAAACTTAGATTTGGTATGAATGAGCCATTCTTTATATCTGAAATACATCGTCTATATGGTGGTTCAAATATAACTTCTCCATTTTAAAATTAATTTCAACATTTGTCTCTACCATAGTAACCTAAACGTATCATTATATTTATACCAATATCAGTATATTTGTGAGGCTTTGTCTTTAGAGTAAGCACAGTGCAGGCGTGGATTTCACACACTCATTTCCAAATATTTACTTGACACTCTGATAGGCCTTTCTGAATATTTTGCAGTGATTTTTTTTGTTTGTGATTCTTCAAGGGCATGGGCTATGTACTTTTCAGGTGCTTGGACTAAGCTGAGTGCTTTCCACGGCAGCTTGACAATATTGCAGTGGTTCTGGTGACTTGTTTGATTATGGTAGTGCTCTGATGTTAAACTTCTCCTTAGCCAAATGACTGTATTCTATGGCTATCTGATACTTTAAATATTACTTTGGCATCATTTCCATGTTGAACCCATTACGCTACATGCCATTTCCGTCCTGCGTTCAGCATTGTTTCTGAAGCTCAGGAGGTCTCTAGGTTTGAATGTCTAGCATTTACATTTCTCTGTCACTAGACCATCTTATTCACACTTGAGGAAAACTTAAGTTTTAGTCTTATTTTGAGGAACTTCCATGATGAATAATGAACTTTCATTATTAAGAATAGCTATTTTCAGTGAAATCTTTCACTGACCCCGCAAATTGAGAAAATGGTCAAATTGCTTTGTATTTAATTATTCATCTGATCTAGGCTATATGAATGCACATCAATATTGATTTATTGTTATTGAACTATACAATCCTATGAACCCTATTAAGATATTATAAATAGGTGATATGATTTACTGTTGAAAAACAAGGATTTTTCTTTGTAGACTAATTGAGTATGGATGTGAAATTAGTTGCAAGTGGCAAGTAATGGTTCATATACTTGCAAGATAATTTTTTTAGTGCTGAATCACTGAATATAGTTTGAAGGAAATGTGATTAACTTTGTAATAATTCTGTCTTTTCTTAGGGAATTTTACAAATAAGTATGATCTATAATAATAATATCACAGTAAGTTTGAATAAAACATATAGCTATTTTCTGCTGTAGCTTGCTTGAATAATTTGAGACAGATCTACTTATATGAAAAAATTTTCTTGATGTATGGCTGTCTTTGGAAAGATGATTTTGTTTGTAATTGCTGTTATGGATAGCTATCTTCTTAAATCTCGATGCATTACATTTCATTGCTTGTCTTCCTTACAGTTGCAGAATTGTCCTTGACTAAGACAAGTTTATACATAAAAATGTAAATACTCCTTTTGAATATTTATTTCAAATATTTCATATCAACAGTATACATATGTGGCATCACAAAACTTTTTAGTCAGGTAGAATGCTAGCTTTTGACAAATTTTATTTCTTATACTTTATTATAATTATATAACAACTTATACTGATGCTATTTTGCCTTTCATTTAAGTAAGTGAAAATATTTAGTAATATAAGAATATCAAACACTCTACACTGAAAACTACAAAACATCCTTGAAAGGAAAGAAATAAGACCAGAATAAATGGAAAAGAATCCAACATTCATGGACTGGAAGGCTGAATAGTGTTAAGTTGGCAATATTACCCAAATTGATCTACAGATACAACGAAATTCTTCCAAAATCTCAGCTGCTTTTTTTTGTTGTTGCGTAGATTGGTAGTCTAATCCTAACATTCATATCAAAATGGAAGAATAGCCAAAACGATCTTTAGAAAGAACATAGTTGGAAGACTCACATTTCATGATTTTAAAACTTACTACAAATCTATAGTAACCAAGACTGTATGATACTGCCATAAAAATAGACATATAGATTAATGAAATAAATTGATTGTCCAGAAATAAACCTGTACATCTATGGCCAATTGGGTTTTCAATAGTGATGCCAAAAAAATGCGGCAAAGAATAGTTTTTCAATGAATAGTGGTGAGACAACTGAATATCCACATGCAAAGCAATGAATTTGGACCCTTATCTCACCCCATAAACAAACATTAATACAAAGTGAATCATGGACTTAAAAGTAAGAGCTACATCACTAAAAGAAGAAAATATAGGTGCAAATCTTTATGAACTTGGATCAGAAAATTGGGTTTTCTGGATGAGACTCCAAAAGCACAAGTAATCAAAGAAAAATTGATTGTATTTCATCAAAATTAAAGGTGTTTGTACTTAAAAGGACACTATCAAAAGAAAATGAAAAGGCAAAATATATGAAAAAATATTTGCAAATCATATATCTGATAAGGGTCTGATTTCCACAGTAAACAAAGAACTATTACAACTCAACAACAAAAAGACAAACAAATGAAAAACAGGCAAAGGATTTGAATAGATATTTCTGCAAAGAAGATATACAGGTGGCCAATAAGGAGATGAAAAGGTGCTTGGTTAGTCATTAGGGAAATGCAAATTAAAACCAAAATGAGATACCATGTCATATCTACTGTATAATAGTCATTATGGCTGTAATAAAAAGGACAGTATCAAGTGTTTTCAAGGATGTGAACACTCAGATACTGCTGGTAGGAATGTAAAATAATGCAGCTGATTTGGAAAACGTTAATTATAGAGTCACCATATGACCCAACAATTCCACCCCTAGATATATAGTTAAAAAAACTGAAAACATATATCTACACAAATACTTGTAGAGTTGAGTTTTGAAGTACTTATAAAGTCATGAAAATGAATATTTCACTTTGAAAATGGTATTTAATCCATTATGTTCATATCTCACTATAATATAGCCGAAAAGACATTTCTCCATTGCCTTTCTTGGATATGATACCCTGTTTGGGATACCAGAATGAGTGAAATATGGCTTCTGCCCTTAGGACATCTACTGGTGTGGTAGGAAGGGCAGACCCATAAACAGATAACTTCAAAGAACATGACAGGTAGGAGAGATGCAAAGTTCTAGGAGAGCCATTATGAAGGTGTTTTTAAAGTAGAGAAGAATTAGAGAAAGGTCAAGAAGAATTCACATTTGAACAGGGACTTGTAAAACATATAGAAGTTTCCCATAAAAAACAAGGTAAGAAATAGCATTCTAGATCAAAGAGGAATCTTGAAGGCCGGAAGGTCACTGTAAATTTAGGGACAAGCACTAATTTCGGTTTCCGGAGTGCTTGGGGAGGGATGATGTGTAAGGAAGTAGAGGGTTGGAGACTATATTGGAGTGAGAGGATTTAGGGATCACCTGGATGTTAGAGACTCAGGAAAAGACAAAACAGGGTTAACTTTGAATTTTATCACTTGTCCTCCTGGTATAAAGACTACTGTGGGGGTATGAGGGTGTTTGGTCTTGGTGATGCTAGATTTGAGGAGCTCATGGGACTTCCAGATAGAAGTCTTCAGTGGACATTTGTGACTAAGGTCTGGATTTCTGAGATGTTGGTATTCAAATTAGAAATTTTGGAGCAAAGCTGGAGGTGATAATTAAAACCATGGAAGTTCCTGAAGAGGCCCACGGGTTGTATAAAGCATAATGAGGAGGCAAAAAATGAAAAACAATTTGATGGAACAGAGAAAGAGAAAACATTTGCATTTATTTACCACTGAAATCAAGGCAGTGAGAAAAAATGGAAAAAAAAAAAAAACACTTGGCAGAGAGGGAAATGTTATTCTCACTTCAAGCACTTGAAGCCCATGGTTTAGAGCTTTGTCCAGAAAATATAGAGGCAAATAAAGGCAGATTGCAGGATTAAATCTTGCATCTGTTTGTTGCCTCCACACATGAGGTCTCTGGGTTATGGCAGCCAGCGGGAGGCAGGATGAGTAAGAAATGACACAGCAGAGGATGAAGACTGAAACCAGAAGGTTTCCCTGTGGCCATACAGCTCAGAGATCGTAGTGCCCATGCAGCCTGGTCTAAGGAGCTGTTGGAGTTCGGCAGATGATGAGAAGAGCTAGTGGCCCAGATCTGCAGCCGGAACAGTGACCCCTTGGCCAACTCATGGTCTGCTGAGACGGTTAGAGTTGGTGACTGTTCATCCTGATTTCTGATATTTAAGCCAGCCACATTCTCCTTCAACCTACATTCTTCATCTTACCACACTAATCAATTATTGGCATGGATACCAATTTAAAAATGAAGCCTACTGAACCAAACCGTAACTCTTGTGGGTTTAGTGGTTTGTGCAAAGTATGCTTTCAGCCCAAATCAAAAAAGTCATATCTCTTGCTAACAGTATTCCACACATCTCCAGCAAAAACAAATGCCTTTTACTAACACAGCACAAACATCTAGCAGAAATAGTGTATTTATTAAGGGGAAACATAACTCTGTACCTCTGGTTTCTGAAAAAGGGTTATTAAAATGTTTGTTTGCGCAGTCGGAGCAATCTTGATTCAGTTGTTTGGAGAGGAGTTGGGGGATTTTTGCCCAACCTCTCCAAAGTGAGAAGAAACAGTTTCCTGAGTTTCCAGGGTTTCCTTTGGGGAAAGTGATCAATAGATGCTGTTCAGATTTCAGGGAGGTTAAAGACTAAAGAGAGGCTGCTGTATTTGTAAATTAAAAACTAAAACCTCTGCCAGAGAGCTTCAGTCAAGTGTTAAGTTCAGAAACCTGAGAGTATTGGGTTGAGGACTAACTGGAAAGAGAGGAATTCAAGAGTGTGTGTTTCCAAAGTTGTTTGACAGAGAGAGGTGTTGAAAAGGGGGTGGACAGGTATACAGGGAAGGTTTAGGGTTTTTTTTTTTTTTTTGGATTTTTTTTAAAAAAGTGGTAATTTGAGCATGGGAAAACACCTCTGGATAGGGAGGCCCTTGGTGAATCAGTGTCCTAGAGAAGGTATAAAGGAATGCTACCCAGGATACAGGTAGACTGCACCTACCTTTTCTGAGACAGAAATGAGCTAAGTGGAATGGGGTAGTTGCAAATAAGTTTGGAGGTGGAGAGGAGAGAAGTGATAGATATTTTTATTTATCAAATGACAGAGAGACCAGAAGGGGTAGAGGGCTTGAGGAAAGTGATCATGGTTTGAAATAGACAAGTGGAGTGGGGAGACTTCTGGTTCACTGTTTGATGCCAACCCATGAATTAGAGTAAAGATCTGGGCTGAATCTAAACCTCGGTATTGTGTACACATTGTGTGCCAACCACCACTGTGTATGGGCATTGTGTGCACCACATTCTACCTAAACAAATGAAAGTAGGAGAAATAATGTTTTTCTGATAAATCAATTTTAATAATTGATTGTACTTATCAGACAGTGTGCTGGTTTGAATCTATTATGTCCCCCAAAACGCCATGTTCTTTAATCCAGTCTTGTGGGGGCAGACTTATTAGTCTTTTGATTAGGGTGAGATGTTTGATTAGGTTGTTTCTATGGAGATGTGACCCACCCAGCTGTAGGTGAGACCTTTTGATTAGATCATTTCCATAGAGGTATGACCCCACCCATCCAGTGATTAGTTCACTGAGTACTTTAAGAGAGCTTATGGAGAGGAGAAGCTCAGAGAAGCTGAGAGAGACATTTTGGAGAGAGGCTAATATATGTAATCCAGAGTTTGTATCCTGGAGAAGCTAAGAATTGACAGAGACCCGGATGGTTGGAGACGCTGGGAGATGCAGACAGAAGGATGTTTGGAGATGCTACGCTAAGAGATGAAGCCCAGAGTTTGCTTCAGGAGAAACTAGTAGAGGACCCCCAGACACAGAGAAATGCCTTGGGAGAAAGCAGCAAGGATGCACAGGAGCTGAGAGAGAGGAGGTAATAGATGCAAAAGCCCAGAGACATTTTGGAGAAAGTCATTTTGAAACACAACCTGGTAGCAAAGGACCAGCGGGCACCAGCCATGTGCCTTCCCACCTGACAGAGGTGTTCTGGATGCCATTGGCCATTCTTCAATAAAGATGTCCTCTTGTTGATACCTTAGTTTGGACACTTTTATGGCCTTAGAACTGTAAATTTGTAACCAAATAAATCCCCTTTATAAAATCCAATCCATTTCTGGTATTTTTTATAATAGCAGCTCTGACAAACCAGAACAGACAGAAAGATGAAAATGAGAACTAAAATAAAGTAAATCTCTTCACTACAGAAGCACTAGGAGGATGTATGTTTCCAGTTGTTCTTTTAGGTATGGATCTATCCCAACAAAGATCTATCCCAACTCTTTGGCCCAGACCCTTTTATTATCAGCCCAGGTTTTTAATGACCATATCTAAATATACGTGACTGTGAAAAAGATAAAGCTATTCTTGCAAAGATCTCCAGACACCAGGCTTCCTGAGGGCAGCTCCTATGCCTGTTCACTGCGCCCTTAGGTTGGGTACACAGTAGACATCTGGTACTCGTGTGAGCCAACTTGGGGTGCAAGCTTCAGCAACACTATGCTCTAAGTGGGGTGCCGGCTTTAGCAACACCATGCTCTAAATCACTGAGCCAATAAGCCATAGGCGTGTGGCCAAATGCTATTTCATTATATTGAAAAAAATCCTTAATTTTACCATTTTTAAAAATTGTGTGCTCAGTCTGAATAATTTGTATCATTTCCACTTTATTGCAATGCCCAAATGAGCTGGACCTTGGTGGAGGGGAGGAAAGAAGAAGATGTCAGTGGCACTTCGCTTTATAGAACAGATGCATTGCTGAAATCCAGTTTTGTAATTATAACTATATTTTGTAAATCATAACCACTAAGAAATTAGTGAGGGAAAGAAATCGTTTTGTAATGTCACCACTTATTTTTATTTGTTGGTAAATAGGTATTTTCAATTATCTTGCATAAGGAGAATAAATGACAGCTACATGTTTCTTATTCCATACTTTTATTTCTCTTTGTGAACAACAAATTTAGTTATAAGTATTAAAATGCAAGACAGGTTAAGTTCTTAATTCTTACTTTCAATAAAAATGTTGAAAACCTGGGGAGTTTGTCCTCATTCACAAACAACGGACCTGGTTGCCAAACTTCAGAAATAATCAAATGCTATGGTTTTGCATTTATAATACCTACTAATTAGAAAATTAAATGATATTTCCATAGCAACAGAAACAGTCTCCTTGCACACTTGTTTTATGCCTGTAATAACACACAACAGGGTGTCCGGGAACATGAGCCTAAGGTCCAAAATCGGCAAGGTGTGTAAGTGCAGATCTGGGAGTGTATATGCAGGAGTGTTACTGGTTTTGTTAAAGTGCTATCTGAGTAGCTACAATCATATTGGTAAAATTTTAAATATTAACCCCCAAATGAATAATGTCATTGAGAAGGCCTGAAGGGCTCTGCTAAAATCTGCCACGTGTGCTGGTTTTCGTGAATTATTTCTCCAGTCTCCAGAGTAGTACCCCCATGCCATGGTATGCGTCAAAATGCTGAACTGACCAAGTTCTGTTCCACTTCTTTTATAATGGACAGGCTTAGTGGATAAACTCATGTTGTCCTCTAACCCTATTTGGTCTAAGGAAATCAAATTACAGAGGCAGCCTCAACCCGTAGGGAGCCATTTTGCCCTTGGTATTAAGAGAGTGACTTTAAGAGATGCTTGAATAAGCCTTTTGGAACTCTCTGACCCTAGCAAGCTTAGGATGTAGAGAAGGAGTATTCTTTTCTCTTCTTACCTCTTTCTAGCCTATGTCCTGGTGTATATTATGTTTGTTTATTCTGTAATAGTATTACTGTGATGGAATTAAAACTTAAAGGTGATTCTAGATAGATTCACCTTTAAATGTACTTTTAAAATTTTCTTCTGACTCCATTCCTCTGATTCACTAATTGATTTTTTCTTTTCATCCTTATTGACTTTTCTTGACATCTGAACTTTCTAATCCTTTCCTTTGCTGGTTTCTGATGACAGAATTTTGAACCATCCAAAAACCTCCAGGCTGCTGCTTCATTCTGTGCTCTCCTCCTGTCATAGAATTTCATCTGCTCTCTCTTTCTCTCTCTCTTTCCAAAAGCGTCATTTCTCCAATGCTGTATCCCCTAATCTTGACACACACCTGCACCAGATTAGTTTTTCATAGCTCTACTCTTCCTTGTGGAAAAACATTCGGTGTATTTCTGTGGCCACCAAATTAATACTAAATGCTTTAGCTTGCTGCTCAGGGTTCTCATGTTTCAAACTCAAGCTCATATTCCAAGAAGATATTCTTATGTTCCTCTGCCCTGGCAAGAAACTGTTCTCTGAACATGACCCTTTCTCTCCTTCCCAGGTGCTTAGATTTATTTTTTGCTTTCTTCCTGGGAGACCTTCTGTATGCGTTTTAAATCCAGCCAGTATGCAACCTCCCTCCTTCACAAAACTGTACCTGTTTCCTTAAAATTATTCCATCTCCTTCCTAACTTCTATACCCTTTTTTTTTTGTTGTATCTCACTTGTGTTACAGCTTGTCCTTGAGTTGCTGCTCTGTTTGCCCCACCACAGCCTACAAACTCCAGTGTGAATGTTTTCAAAGCAGGGATGCTCTTTGTTTGTAGAATTCCTTACAATACACATCACAGCATTTAGTATATAGTGGGTAAATAAAGGAGTGAATCTTATCCAGGAAACCTATTTTAATTAACTCTATCAGCCCTTTTATGACATGAAGTCAGTGGAAGGTTGCAGAAATTTTGGTGTATTTGGAAAGGTCTTTTTATAATATCTAGAAGTGTATTATGAAGTTATTCTTTGGGAAAGGAAAAATGCAACCAGCTCCCATGGACCTATCGTACTGATAGTCTTATTTAATTTTTCTAAAATGAATGCCTTTGCCTATATATCAACCAGAGTATATTAAATAATTTAAAATATTGGTATTTATGATATAGTTGGTGAATGACAGAAGTGACCTCTAACTGACTGAGATCTTAATGATGGCATATGTTTATAATGTCCCTGAGGAGAACATTGAACATGCCTTTTGTTGGGTACTAGTCCCAAGCAATGCTTCATGAAGATGTATTCTGTAGACAAGAAAACTAGAAATGATATCATTTAATTTTTTAATAGTCTATGAGAGTTTCTGTGATTTAACAGGCAAGCAAACAAATATCCCAAAAGGCAAACAACAAACTACAGTTAAGCAGCATTTTAATATCCTACATCCAGATATCCTACATTCATTTGACAAAAACATCTCACCAATCTGTCTTCCTCTGCCCAACCCTGCTGATATGACAGTCACATTTTAGTGTAGAGAACACTTAGGAAACACTCATCTGGAGCATCCATAATGCTTTCTAGTAATTATTTTTGTTGCACAAACAAATTAGAACCCTGGAAATTATTTCAAACAAAATTTTAAAGCCCTAAGTCACCATTGCAGCATATATCATTTGCATTTTCTATGTTTCCTTTCAGGCTTATTCATGTTCATTTTTTACCATTGTTGCATCCTAATATGCATGTGGTTTTGTGTTATTTTTAAAATTTATAAATAGTTCCCAATTGTTATACAGATTTTATAATTGCCATGTTTATTGCACTTTTAAACATTTAGATTATTCTGGTTTTTATTTGTAAATCATTTAGAAATGAGCACCTTTGGGTTCATAACTTTCTATTAAAATCCTAAGAGTGCAGATACTGAACTAATGGCTCTAGTTGATTATGGCCAGATTGCTTGCTTATAATTCTTGGATCAGTTTGTATGGTTTCCTGCAGTGTTTGATTATACCCAGTCCCTCCACTGTCATGCTGGCAATACGTATTGTTTTCTAATTTAATTGACAGGGAATGGTAACTTGTGGGCAGGCATCTTCTTTTCTATAAACCCCATAGAGTTGACATAGATGAAAATTTATTATAAAATATAACTTACGGATAACTGTTTCCTCTCTTAACCCATGACTACCTAGATGCAGATGCATTTGTTCTAGTGCTAAGAATGTTTTTCATCCTGAGACACTGTTTTTCATTTTTTTGATGTTGTGTTTGTTTTTCCCAATTTCTCAAATACAATATTGTTCACGACTTTGTGGTGACTTCATCTGTATTTTAAGTAGCTTTCCATTTGTGTCATCATTGGCTCCCCTTTAGAAAACATCAAGTTTTAGAGACATCTCCCCCATGCTCAGGACTTTGCTGCGTGCATTTCTATGTTATTTATTAGTTTTTTCCCCCATAAATATCCAATAACACAATCATATAAGTTATTTAAATAAAGAACAACTTTATTAATTACCCAGATATTGATGCTAGCAGAGTTTCAAGAGACATATAAAATATGAAGAGAGGAAATCAAGAATCTGAGAAGGCATTTCCAGAAAGAATCAAAGAGAGTGACATTGAGAGAGAGTTTAAGTTCTTATTTTCTATTTCTTCAGAGATTTTTTAAATAACCATTCCTTGAACATGTCCAGACCAGTGGCACTGTAGTACAAAAATCATTAGTTCAGTGAGAGTGGAATGACTGGATTTCTAATCTTGGCTGATGTGGGAGGGATCATGAAGAAATGTGAGCGACGTTGTTCTCAGAGAGCCTGACATCTCTTCTGGGAAACACTCCTGGGAAACAAGTCTGCTCTGTGGCCATCTGTGGGCTAGCTCTTCAGCCCATATTTCCGAGTTTATGGAAGTGGTATCGTGGGGGTGTTGGGATCATACTGAGGCCTGTGTATCAGTGCTTTTGTGGTCCAGACTCCTGCATGACCTCTCACCGTCAGCTCAATGGACAGGTTGAGCTAATGCTTGCCCAGTCACTGTAATTAGACCTGACTCCCCATAAAATGTCATTAATATTAGTAGAACATCTCGAAGGACATATATGTAAACAGCTCTCAGATTCTCTCCTGATTAACAAGATGAAACCCGGGCTCCTCGAAAGACATATATGTGAACAGCTCTCAGATTCTCTCCTGATTAATGAGATGATACCTGTGCTTCTCGAAGGACATATATGTGAACAGCTCTCAGATTCTCTCCTGATTAACGAGATGATACCCGGGCTTCTTGAAGGGATGAGATTAAATTTCAGAGGGGCCACTAAATTTCAGAGGTGCCACATGTGGAATGCCTGTCCCTTGGAGATAGGGTACTAAGTGGGTCCACTGAAAGGGGAAGAGGCATTGCCAAAAATTCAGAGAGGTGGCAAAAAGACAACCTGAAATCATATTGCTGGCTCCACTTTCTGAGCAGCTAGGGATTTTTGTAATTTAATTTATCAAGAGCTGAGTGATTTAATTTATCATGAGCTCTCAGGTGAGAGCATGATCAACGTTTTGTTGATTTTGACTATACTGTATATTCATTCCAGTTAAGCTGCAGACTCTATGGTTTCCCACCCTCCTAGTGAGTAAAAATAGTATGGGTGGATACAATCAGTCTAATAATCCAGTAGGCCATCCTCACTGGGATACAGTCTCATAGTGAGATGGTAAGTAAGATCTAAAGAGATACAGATGTCCCTGATAATAATTCCAGTTTTAAATTTCAAAATTGTGACTTAGATGTTTTTTGACTAATAATATTGCTCAACATAGATAAAAATCACAGGAAGGTTTTCTAAGTGATTATATTAACAAGGGCATCTAAGTATCTCTAAGGAAACTGTGTCTGTGTGTGCATGTGTGCATGTGTGCACGTGTGCACCTGTGCATGCTGTGTCCTCTTGTGCCTTCAGCTCATCCAGAACCACATTTTCTTTCAAACCATGAATATCCAGCGTGTTGCTTACATGTACATCCTAGAAGAACATAATTCCATTCTTCTGTACATTTATTGGGTCTCTCTTTTTCTTTCAAGGGGAAGTTTTGCATATAACTAGCATTTATACAAATAGTCACTCAGAAACTATAGTTTTGGATAATTAGGGTTTTGTAATTTTATACCCCAAATTTAAAATCCAAGATCTTTTTGCATATGCATGGCTTAGTTCAGTTTCATGCAATAAGAGAATATAAAAAATATTGATTCTGCTTTTGGATTCTACATTTGGAATCAGTCACATGAGTGGCCATCTTCATGCCAAGAGAGAAAAGATCTATTTAAACTCCACCCACTCAATATGCAGATATAAGATCAGGCTCAGAATAAAGTGCTTCGAAACACCAAGATAATATGTAAAAACCAAATAAAGGAGAATACAAAGTCAAAAACTTTTGACATGTACACAAATCTTAGAATGTGTAGTTTGAAAATAAATTTTTTGATGATGCACCAAAAGTAATAGAACAATTGAAGATGATTAAAAAATACGCACCCCAAAGCTTTTCAGAGTTTGCTTCAACCACAGCATATCTGGCTCTCTTTAGAAACAAGTGTCTTTGCTAACCTTATACTTACTGTATTTTTCTTGGTCTAAAACTGTTAGAACTATTTTATTCCTGATCCTTTATTTTTTATGAAAACTTGAGCAGGCTGGCTTTGGTTATGGCAGTCATGGTGTTTATGCATCTGTAGAGTTGTTGAGGAACTACTGGGCTGTGATAGTGATACACAGTATTCTGGAAGCACAGACGGTGGAGGGACATGTTGTGTGGTGTGGATGAAAACACATGGAAATAGGGGATTGACCTGATAGCAGATTTTGAAAGTAGAAATAGGGGGTGGGGCTGTGAACGGTGGCATTCTAGAGGGATGGAGAGCATGGACAGTCGCAGGGCAGTTCAGAGAAGATTGGGGAGAGGTGAGTAGTCTTGTGTGGGTGATCTTTAGGTCACATTAGGTCACGGTTTGGTGGTAGAAAAATTGGGAGCAGATTGTAGAGTGCCTTGAATACTATTATAAGAGGTTTGGGCTTCATTTCCATGCAAGAAGGGAGCTGTCTAATTAATATGCTTTTATGTCTGAAGCATGGCATGATGACTGTGCAAAGAGAGGGTCATAATTGGGGAAGCTGGTGGCAGAGAAATCAATTAGAAGACTTTGGAAGTAAGTCCATTGAAGCCTTGGGAGGACCTGAACAAGAGTAGTGTGAATAAACTGGAGAAATTATCTGCTAAAATAGAAATCGAGATCAATAAGGATAAATGCAAGTGTCTCTTAGAAGTGAGGACATCCAAATTGTTGTCCAGATAATGGATGAGAAAAGACTAGCTAGGCAGGCACAAGTACAGCAGACAGAGACCTGGGAGTCCAAGAGAACCATATGGTGACTGTGAGTCAGCAGTGTTGTGCTGTTATTAAAAAACAATGCACTATGAGGAAATATATTAATAGGAGTGAGGCATGCAAATGGCAGGAAGTCGCCTTTCTTCTCTGTTTAGAATTGTTCAAAGTTATACTTTTTCTGAGGATTCTACTGGCCTTCCCATTTCAAGTGAGTTTGTTTAGAAAGTGCAAAAACACCTAGAAAAGGACAATTAAAATATTAGATGGGATAGAAGGTGATGATATCTGTGGCCCTGTGGCCCTGGGATAAAGGTGTGCAAGTTAAATCACGGTATAATTTTTTGGCTGTAAGAGACCATTGGTGCCACGGAAGTAGTTAATGTGAATTCCTGCAGCTCCAAGAAATAAGCTTTCACAAAAGCCTTGCTTCGGGATACAGCATCATTCATAATTTTCTACTGTTTTTATCTTTGTAGCATAAGTAGTGGGATACTTTATTTAGGAAAGGCAGAAACAGGGAACCTGGAAATGCTCTCTCTTCTGCCCCACTGGGGTTGTGTTTGCTCCTTGTTGTCCAATCCTGTGATCTTAGCATACTTTTGTGGACCCCTCAGGCCAAACAGTATTTGAAAGTTCCCAAGATACATATGGTTCAGGGCTGTCTGTCCTCCTTCGTCATTAATAAATGAGGAAGGCCACAGTTGCATGGACATTCGGGGCAATCTACATTTTCAACTCCTCCACTTTTTAGCTTGTTTAATGCCTACATATTACCTTAGAGCTCATCCTTAGTGTCATTTTTCAAAGAACTCTTCTCTGACCGCAGAGCCCAGATCAAGTTCCTTGTGATATACTTTCAAGGAACATGTTTATTTTTCTCATAACACTTCATAATTAGTAATTATATACTCATTTTGGTAATTATTTCATTAAAGTCTGGCCTCCTCATCAGAAATCCACCTTCATGAGAACTGAGACCATGTCTTCTTTTGCTTGCTGTTGTATCCCAGCGCTTACATAATTATTTGTTGCGTGAAAAGAATAATTACACCTACATTACAAAAGAAAGTGAGTAAGAGAAAATGGGAACTCAGGAACTCAAGTCAACTTTGGGGCAGATTTGGACCATTCAAAGGGAGGTATGTGGTTAGAGGTGTGGACTCTGCCTGGGTCCAATGTGGGCTCTGCCTCTTATTAGCTCAGTCAAGTTCCGAACCTCTGCGTGCCTTAGTTTTCTCATCTGTGCAATGGCGATGATATTATTACTTACTTCATATGGTTGCTAGGAGCATTTAAAGACTCAATATTTGCAAAACCCTTAAAACAGTGCTTCACCTAGAATAAGTATAGTATATGATCTTAAAAATAAATCAGAAGTATAGTTTTGCCACTTGAGCTGATATCCATTTCCTTTTGGACTGTCCCTTCCTTTAAGTCTGTGCAGCCAGAAGTATATTAACCTGCATGAATTTTTGTAGTTATTTACACTGGACTTTCCTAAAGTGTGGCTTCAGTGCCATTTGTTTTATACAGGATGACTTTCCATTATTTTAGCTGATTCACAGGATAAATTAATGAATTTCTAAATAATAGTTATGCATTCACAACTAACACAAAATAGATGATTTCATTAGGATGAAGCTAAAGTAATTATTTTCATGGTTAATATATATATAGGTGAATCAAATGTGAGACAACTTAATTATCTTAAGTATTAATGAAGTTTTTTATAAATTATAAAAAAATCTTTGATTCTGCGGCTTTGCTTTGTGTTTCTTCTGGACACCATTTAACTCTTCATTGATTTATTTACTTATTTTTCTTGAATGTTTCTTAGTATTAACAATTTTTCTTACCTACCACAGGTTTGACAAAAGAAGCTCCTTCAACAAGCTACTTCATGTTGTCTGGACAGTTGAGAATTGACAGCTTTTACTTAATAGCTATCTGATTATGAGAGCAAATATTATTTTTGTGTTGTATTGGTCACATGGTTTCTATTTGTTTGATTGTGGTTTGGCATTTTGGACCTTATAAAATGCCCAGGAGACATGGCCTAAAGGAACATTTCTTTGTTAGGTTTTAAGTCTAAAATTATAACTATGCCTGCCCATATGTGTTTAGTCAACATTCTCAACCTTCAAAGTTTATGATGAGAATATACTGGAGGATACGCTCAGCTGCAGTATGAGGATATTTGCCATCTAACCCAAATTCTTATAGCTTCAGAGATGGTGCCTGGTGTACCTTTGAGAATGTTTAAAATTTGCATTTCTTCAGTCTTCAGCATTTTTAATGGAATATTTGACTCGGTGCTTATGGTGATAATTTTTCATAATGCTGGAAAACTAACAATGCTATTCAAGTGAAAGCTTTCTGGCCTTCTCTCTTTTTGTTTCCTCTAGCTTTTTAAAAACTATGCTTTACAACTGAAATGCGCCTAACCTTTAAGACTGGAAAGTACTATGTATTGTGTGAACCTTCTCTGCACTGTTAGACTTGCCATAATGACCTCAAGGTTTTTGTCTTGCTGCTGCAATTTCCTAGTGCCAGTATTAGCCCTCGTTTTTCATGCCCCTGCATAGGCTATTGTCATCAGCCTTTCAATATCAAAAGAAAGAAGTTGTTGTTATAAAATGCACTGTTTAGTTAGCTGACATTAAAAGGAAAAGATGCAACCTAAAATTGCTGTCCTATTTAGGATATTTTTATGTTACAAGTTTTGCAAACTAAACTATCAAAACTTAAATGTCCTTTTTGTATTGATTTGATTCTTTTGTTCTCGTGAATTAAAAATATTGAAATGACATGCAAATTCCCCCTTTTAACCGCATTCAAATATGTAGTTCATTGCTGTTAATATGTTATAGGACTTACAAACAGGGAACCCTATTATAAGCTGTGGACTATAGTTAACAGTACAGTTATAATAATTTTCTTTCATCAGTTGTAACAAATGTACCCCACTGATGCAAGGTGTTAATAATAGGAGGGTATATGGGAACTATGGGGGATATATGGGAATTCTGTATTTTTTGCATGATTTTTATGTAAACCTACAACCACTCTAAAAAATATTGAATGCAGGTTGCAAACATTTAAGCAGAAAATCTCAATTTTTAAAGTGTGCATTAGAAAGATCTTGGGCTTTGGAACCAAACTCCTAGATTTGAATTAGGCCTCCGTTGCTACTAGCATGTTGTTGGGGATTGAATCCTGTCCCCCACAAAATGCATGTTCAAGTCCCAAACCATGGTCCTGTGGGTGTGAACCCATTTGTGAATAGGACTTTTGAAGAGGTTATCACTTAAGGTGTGCCCAAACTGATGGCTGAAATCCTTATAAGCAAAGGAGATTGGACATGGAAGGAGAGAAGCTGTGCAGGGCAGCCAAAAGCTGCGGGGTGCATTCCTGGAAGTAAATGGGAAAGGAGAAGATGCTGCCATGTGTGTGGCCATGTGACGGAGAAGCCAAGGATCAGGGACTGCCAGCAGCCAGCCATAGAACCCCAAAGACTTCCGGGAGAAAATATAGCCTTGCTGTCACATCGATTTAGGACTTCTAGCCTCAGAATAGTGAGCCAATAAATTCTCATTGTTCAAGACAAATCTCATTAGGTTTAATGAACATTTCTGAGCCCTAATTTACTTATCTGTAAAATGAGATAACAGTACCAACCAAGGGTTGTCCATAATAAGGTTAGAAGCAATGCATATAAAATTCATAGCATAGAGCCTGAAACACTGTATTAGTATGTTATTATTTTAAAAACTTTGGAATAGATTGGAACAGCTTTAATTTTGAAAATCTTAAACGTATTTTTATTTTTATTTTTTATATATTTATTATACTTATTTTAATAAAACAATCTCACCACCTCCCATTAAATTGGTCAAAAGTGTCCAAATTGAATATTCCTTGTATATTTTTAGTATCTTGAATGTTTTTGTTTGTTATGGGTGAATTTGTGTACTTAGTGTTTCTAATAATTTATATCAAATAATCAGAATATGGAGGAATTAAGTGAATTTAAGGACTACCAGAATGATTTTTATGCATTTTATATCATTTTTAAAATGGAATTATCTCCCCCCCCCCCCAAAAAAAAAAAAATCTAATTCCTTTCAGCCACTTATAAATGTTCTGTTTTTATTTTTGGCAATATTTTCATAAACTTTCATTTGTAATGCTAAATGAATTGTCTGAAAGAAAGATGATTGATTTATAACAAATTGAAAATTTTATTGAATTTTAAGGTAATGTGATTTTAAAAACTGATATTAGGTCTCTATTAGCTACTTTAGTAATTACTATTTGGTTAGGTGTTTGTATTTTTCCTTGGAAATATATTTGTGAAGCTTTGGTAAAATATCTCTGAAGCTTCAGTTAAAAAAACAAAAACAAAAAACGTAGCATCCAAAAGGGACAAAGAACAGGTCATTATGGGTTTGATTACCCTAAGAGGTCATTAAGATTTTTTTAATTTGAAATGTGAAATCCTTATCATTTCAATAACTAAGCACCTTTCTTCCTAAGTAGTTTAATAATAAACTACAATAAACTTAGCAAGTTTTAATGTTATTTTCTTAATTTGCATATTCATTGTTTGTAAAGGTAAGGTAGGCATCTCTAGCTGGCTAGCTCTAAAAGCAGAAATTTGAAATAAATATTTTGACTCATTTATTATTTTGACTGTTTTCAGTCTGCCAGTTCATTTTCAGTTAATGCATTTGCTTGCACAGTTGGACCTGGTTGGACCTTTATTAATGCACTGGTTTTTATATTTGGTAAGTGCACAGCTCACTTCATTGATGACTCTATATGAAGATGTGATTTTATAACGGAAATGTTTCCATAAGCTGCATTTGACCTACCTGGAAGTAACACATTGTGTCCATCTGTTTTACTAGGGCTACTATATAGCTTTATCATGAATAAACATTTCATTAACATCCATTTGAAAATATGAACAAATAAAACAAAAGACCACTTGATTTAAACTCCTTGCTACAAAAATGTTAAAGTAAAAAAAGACACCTCTTATTCCTGGACCAGGGTAATTGGATAAAACTGGTCTAGAAGACCAGGCTTGGTGAATTTTTCTTCAGATGGAGTGGTAGTTGCAAGCTGACTTATATTGTCAGGTCCAGGACAGTCGATCATGACATCTTCAGCTTAAAGGGCGTAACACACAAAGAGTTTCTTGGCTTGGGAACACGTAAATAAGGCTCTCTGGTCTATAATGGAAGCAGTGGAAACAAATTCTTTTGGTAAAGGGAATGGGTTAATGTTGAATTTAGTGATTCCATCAAGTGGAAGATTTCTGGGGATAAAAGATAGCTATTCCAGTTCCTGTGCTGGATACCACTACAGAGAGTTCTTCTGTGGGATAGAAGATACAGAAAATTCCATGTGACTTTGAGGTTAAATAGTTTTTTGATAGTTCAGGAGACAAAGCTAGACTAGGCTTCAGTGACTCACTAAGAATTTATGTAGCTTCCAAGTTATTTCCTGGTGACATTTAAAAAGATGGTTTTTCACAGGCCCAGGATGGAGATGGAGCATTTTAAAAATTCATACAAGGAAAAATACTTAGCAAACCTGCAGAATCCAAGTGGACTCACAGAAGAGTGTTTCCTTGGCCTCCCTTGCTTGATCTCAGGGTGGACTATTAAACTCAGGTGGGGTGCCTCTGGAATAGGAAGCCATCAGCTATGGGTCATAAATCCCCATTCAAAAGACACCCAGCTTGCTCTGCAGGGAGGGGCCCATTTCACTCCTAATTGGAACAGAAGATAATGGTTCTGTTTTATTATAACCCGAGGGCAGCAACAGGCCTAGACAGAAAGAAGAGAGAAAGGAAGAGGATGAATATTGATTGAATGTCTGCTCTGGAATGGTTGCTTTTAGATACAATTTATCATTTTATCCTCTCAGTAATGCTGGGAGGCTAGTAATAGCATCCCTTCTCTTGATGAATATTTACAGTGTCTTATATGGAAAACCATAGCTAAATTTTCATTATACACTCTTGTTTAAAGTATGTAGCATCAATATAAATCTCACAGACTGTGTAGACTCAGGCTTTTTTCTAGTTTCAAATGTCTACATGATAAACTGAGCTTTACATGCTAGTCCCTCTGTCCATCTCACATTCTTTCTTTAGCAATGGGACTCCTGAACTGGCCATAAGACAATATATGTCTCAGCCTCTCATTCAACTGGATGTGGCCAATGGAGTGTGAGCTGAGTGTTGTGTGCAACTTCCAGGCTCTACACTTAAGAGAAGAGGCGTGCCTCTACTTCCCCTTTCCTACTCACAGGCTGAGTTGAAGAATAGTGAAGGACTGTAGAGCATGAGATGGAAGCAGCATATGGAGGATGTCAGAGCCTCAAGATAGAAAGAGTTTGGTGCATCACGTGGAGTAACCGTATCGAGGGTGCACTGCTAACTCCATACTCCGAGGGTGCACTTTTAACTCCATACTCCGATGGCTTTTGTTGAAGTGTACTTGCTTTACCAACTATATCAAACTCCTTAAATACAAATGCGCTAAAATGATAAAACTATGAAAGCAACACATTTGTGTCATTTTGGATTTCTTTTTTACTGTATTACAAGTGGCTTCTTGATTCTCAGGAATGAATCCATACATTCAGTGGGGTCAGTGATTTCCCAGGTAAATGACTCTTGGTTTAGGCAAAGGGAGAAAAAGTGTGACGAGAAGACATGGAAACTTACTGAGATCATGAAAGTACTCAAGCAGGTTTAAATCAGGTTGGCATAATAATAATTTTGATAATCACATTTAGTAATTATGAAGCACTTAATATAGTCAGATACTATTGTAGGCTGTTTATGTATTCACTCATTTCATAATCACAACAATCTTACGAGGTAAGGTATTACTGTTTTCCCGAGGGGCATATCTATAGGTCAGGCACAGAAAGCTGAGTAACATGACCAAGATCTCCCAGCTAATTAGAGACAGAGGTGGAATTTGAACCTGGGTACTCTAGCTCAAGTTCCTGCTCTGAGCTACTACGATTTTTTTTTTTTTAAATGAACATAAAAGACTGAGTTGAGAGGGGGTTCAGACTTGTTTTGTTTATCACGTGAACACATTTGCTCAACATATTTCCTGGATACTTGTTCCTGCTCAGTTTAGACATTTCCCTGAGCATTTTTCCCTGTCCAATGTTTCCTCTAGGTCTCAAGTCCCAGGGAATTACTATGTTCCTAAAGGCTTACAGGCCTTTAACACCATATCTCAGTAAACTTTGACCTAAGCAACTTAGAATTTATGGGAAGGTTTGTTGGCAAGTTGTACCCATACTTTCTTGACTGTAGAATAAAGAAATTGAATATCCTTTTTAAAATACTTAAAACTTCATTCAAATTATTATTATGGTAAACTGAATAAACTATAAAAATGAAACTCCCTTATGGTTCCTTTATCTAACCATCAATTCTGTTACTAATCTATAGATAAGTTTTCAATTCTTGTCTATATGCAAATATATTTAAAAATGGTTACTGCTGGTGGTGAAAAATGTATTGTTTTTTGATAGCTTTCACATTTCTCTGCTGCTAACCAAAATGCAGTTTATAGAAGGCACATAAAACAGATGAAAAACTACCAAGTGTCCCAAAGAGGAGCAATCAAGAAAACAATGGCATACTGTCTCACTAGAATATGATTTCCCAACTTTTGTTGCAATAACTATAGAAATTTTTCAGCCTTCTCAGCAAAAATGTACCCTACAGTAGCATTCTTCGTTATTAATTCTCCTGAAGGAGGTGACAGAGCTGGGACATCCTCAATATCAACTTGTCTACTCAGTGATTCCTTCTCAGGTTTAAGCCTTAAGGCTCATTCAGTAATGCTTCTAAAGGTCAATTACTTTGGTAGGAATTGGTGAAAAGACCAAAATCTGATGTGTCCATGTCCTGAAATGTCATTTTGCTTGTGTGTGTGTGCGGATTTCCTCCAGGACCTGTTCTCTAGTACAAAATAAGAGCAATAACATGACAAAAACATTTCAGTGGAGATTCCTGTTACAGAGCTTCTCTCCAGAATGAGTTCATTGATGCAAACTAAAGCAATTTTTCTTTCTGAATAATTTTCCATGTTTATTGTATCAATAACTTTTCTCCATGTTACTTGTCTGGTACCTAATAAGTTAGAGTTATTAACAAGAGTTGTCCCACACTGATCAGATGAGAAGAATTGCTGTCGAATATGCTATTTTGTGTACTATAAGTAGAATTTAGGCTGAAGTTATGATTCCAATTATAGGTCTCTTCTCCACTATAAATTCTTTGATGCTTAATGAGGTAATATTTTTCTGGATGAAGTCTTTCCCACATGGACAACATTCTTACAGTTTCTCTCCAGTCTTAATTTTCTAAGGCAAAAAAAGGGCAGAACTCTTACTGAAGGATTTCCCACATTCGTGACAGTCATATGATTTTTCTCCAGTATGGGTTCTCTGTTGTGAAAAAAGGTGAGAGCTCCAAATAAAGTACTATGTGTAATCTTTACACTCTTGGGATTTCTTTCCATTGTGAGTTCTGTGATGCATAACAAGATGAGATCTCTAGTTATAAGGCTTCCCAAATTCATTCCATTCATAGGACCTCACTCTTATGTGAGTTCTCTGATGCAGAATGAGGTCTGATAGATATTTTTATTCAGAATATTCACAAGATTTCTCTTTAGTGTGGGTTCTTAGATGGCTGATAAGCCTATAGTTATGAAAAAAAAAAGCTTTTACACACTGATTGCTTGTATACTGTTTGTCTCCTATATGAGTTCTCTGATGTGTAACAAAATGAAGAATTTTCCACATGCTTCCACATTCTTTGCGTTCATAGGATTCCCATGTCCACATTCTTTACATTCATAGGACTTCTCTTTTTATATGTGCCCTTAGATATACCAAAGGATGCAATATAAGTAAGAACATTATCACTATCATTAATAGAGTTTACGTCTTGTTTTAGTTTTTGCAAACTGAATGAGGTGATTCTGACAGAGGGCTAGTCTACATTATTACTTGTACTGATAAAATTTTCATAATGATCATTAGAAACTAAATTATGTTTTAAACTTTTGACATGTGAGTCATGTTTATGTAAATGCTCTCTAAATAGTAACTGAGAAGGGAAAAGGCAGTCTCCCCCGTATTTACCATTTCCATAGACTCTTTCCTGAGTAAGTACTTTCTTTTGGGTGAATGCCTTTTGCCTAAAAATCTCGCCTTATTTTCCTGGTAATTGTCACTTGGTCTTCAGATTACCAAAGAGGATTTCTTGCATCCTTTCCATTTTGTCGTAGAATTTTTCTATTTTCAGAAAGCTCTTGTTGAAATGGAATGATTTAATTTCAACTGCAGTCTTGAACCTGGCCATGTCTTGGTGTAAATTCCTCTCTCCACCCACCAAGGCTCTTTACCTTTCTCCAGTTGGAGGCTAAGTCTGGTTTGGAAAGCTGATGCCTCAGGGAAACCAGGTTCTTGTAGTTCTCAAGCATCATATCTTTGCATGTGAATGACTCCGAAGCTTATGGAGGCTTCCACATCTTGGTAAAGCTCAGGTCCATACCCTTGGTGGTCACCCCTGTCAGAGACTGGACAGTTAATGACTCAGCTTTCTTTCCTTCTTTCTTGATGGTGAGTGCCTGAGTAAGTACAGAGTCCTGTGCTTATAAGCACTCCTTGTTGGACCAGGCCCACTTTTACTTGCTTTACTGCACAGCACCTGCCTGCTCTTTGCCTGCCCTTCTTGACCCACCATGCACGTGCCATGGGCCAGCTGCATAGCCTTCCCCTGTTTCATCCCTTTAATTGCCCCTCCCCATCTTGTCCCTTAATCCCTACCCTGCATCCAGTGCTTCCACACAGGAATCTTTCTAAAAATAGGTTGTTCGTTCCGATAAAGTCTGTTGAAATATAAGGATCATGTGCCTGCAAATAATGCAAAATACAGTATTTCAGAAACTCAGATCTACTTCTTATTACCTTCCCAAAAGAAATTTAGCAAAAACCATATGTGCCAGTTTGTATATATTGTGTCCCCCAGGAAAAAACATGTTCTTTGATGCAATCTTGTGGGGGCAGATTGATTAATCTTTTTGATTAGGGCGTGACCTTTTGATTGGATGTTTCCGTGGAGATGTGACCTACCCAGCTGTACATGATAACTCTGATTAGATAATTTCCTTGGAGGTGTGGCCATGCACATTCAGCCTGGGCCTTGATTAGTTCATTGGCGCCATCTAAAATCTCAGACAGAAGGAGCTCACACCTAGAGCAACTGAGAGTGACATTTTGAAGAGCAGCTGCAGCTAAGAAAGGACAAAACGCCCGAAGAGCAACACTTTGGAGAATGTCATTTTGAAACGCAACCTGGGAGCAAGCAGATGCCAGCCACGTGCCTTCCCAGCTAACAGAGGTTTTCCAGATGCCAGTGGCCTTTCTCCAGTGAAGGTACCCTTTGTTGATGCCTTACCTTGGACACTTTATGGCCTTAAGACTGTAACTTTGTAGCCAAATAAACCCCCTTTATAAAAGCCCATCCGTTCCTGGTGTTTTGCATAACAGCAGCATGGTTGGCCTGTACTTCTCTACTAACAGAAAAGAATCCTAGCTGTTCTGGTTTGCTAATGCTGCTGTCTTAATGATTTTAACATGTTTGTATACTTCTGTTTACTCATTAAAAAAAATGAGCTATTATAAACTAAGGATTAGAAACCTGGTTTGGCCAGCAGTGTGTTTTTATAATAATGGACATTGAAATGCCTTTTGGTGAAGCTGTATTTTCCAGTTCTCGTGGTTCCCATAACTAGCATGTCACTTAACCCTATTCACAAGTGTGGAATATGCCACCTCCAGAACCCAAAGCATTGTGCTTTCTTCCTGCTCATATGGTCCAATTAACTTAATGTCATTGACATAGTGGACAGATGTCATATTTTGCAGAATATCCAGATGGTTCAGATTCCTTCATACTTTAATATGACAGAAGATGAGAGTTAACATAAATCTAGTATGAGACCATAAGTGTGTACTAGTTTTCCATTTCATGTAAATATGAAGTACTTCTGAACCTACTTCCTAATAGGGTTGGAAAATAATAGATTAAGCAGCTCAATGGCTTCATACATGAGACTTGTTAATCTGTTTTAGTAAAAATAGCATATCAAACACTGCAGCTGTAATTGGGATTTCTATTTGGTTAAGTTCATTGTAGTTTAATGTAATCTGCCAGAAACTATCTGGTGTTTTGGAGGCCAGATTGGCCTCACCCTTGAATCCATTATATCTTTAAGTTTGACACTAATTTCGTTCGTTCTTGCTGGGATGTAATATTTTCTTTTGAAATTCAATTTTATTGAGATTATTCACATACCATATAGTCATCCAAAGTGTACAATCAGTGGTTCACAGTACCATTATATAGTTGTGCATTCATCACCACAGTTTTTTTTTTTTCAATTTTAGAACATTTTCATTACTCCAGAAAAGAAATAAAAATAAAAATAAAACTCAAATCCTCCCATACCAGTAACCCCCCCCTCCATTGTTGACTCATAGTATTGGTATAATACATTTGTTACTGCTGATGAAAGAATTTTAAAATATTACTAACTATAGTACATAGTTTGCAATAGGTACATTTTCCTCATATGCCCCTTTACTGTTAACTTCTAGTAATAGTGTCATACATTTGTTCTAGTTCATGAAAGAAATTTCTAACATTTGTACAGTTAATCATGGGCATTGTCCACAACAAGATTCACTGTGTTATACATTCCCATGTTTTAACTTCCAAATTTCCTTCTGGTCCCTAAACTTCTGGACTCTAAACTTCCTTCTGGACTCTAAACTTCCCCTGTCCACCACATTCACACACCATTCAGCACTGCTAGTTATTCTCAGAATAACATGCTACCATCACCTCTGTCCATTTCCAAATGCTTAAGTTCAAATTAGTTAAACATTCTGCACATATTAAGCAACTGCTCCCCACTCTTTAGCCTCATTTTATATCCTTGTAACCCATATTTCATGGCTATGAGTTTACATATTATAACTAGTTCATATCAGTGAGATCATACAATATTTGTCCTTTTGTGTCTGACGTATTTCACTCACCATAATGTCCTCAAGGTTCATCCATCAACCTGTTTTTTTTCAGATGGTGTGCCAGTTTGAATGTATTGTGTCCCCCAAATGCCATTATCTTCGTGGTCTTGTGGGACAGACGTTTTGGTGCTGGTTAGATTTGCTTGGAATGTGCCCCACCCAGCTGTGGGTGGTGACTTTGGTGGGATACTCCCATGGAGGCGTGGATTTGCTTGGAATGTGCCCCACCCAGCTGTGGGTAATGATAATTTTGATGAGATGTTCCCATGGAGGTGTGGCCCCGCCCATTCGGGGGTGGGCCTTGATCGGTGGAGCCATATAAAACATGCTGACTCAAAGAGACTAAACGGAGTGCAGCTGTGAGTGATGTTATTTGAAGAGGAGCAAGCTTGCTAGAGAGGAATGTCCTGGGAGAAGCCATTTTAAAACCAGAACTTTGGAGCAGACGCCAGCCACGTGCCTTCCCAGCTAACAGAGGTTTTCCGGACGCCATTGGCCATCCTCCGGTGAAGGTACCCGATTGCTGATGTGTTACCTTGGACGTTTTGTGGCCTTAAGACTGTAACTGTGTAGTGAAATAAACCCCCATTTTATAAAAGCCTGTCCATCTCTGGTGTTTTGCATTCTGCAGCATTAGCAAACTAGAACAGATTTTGGTACCAGGAGTGGGGTGCTCTTGCTGCTGAGTTTGCAAATACCAAACATGTTGGAACGGCTTTTTAAATGGATAATGGGGAGTTTCTGGAAGAATTGGGAGGAGGTTGATAGAAAAGACCTGAACTGCTCTGGAGAGACTGTTTGTGGAAATATGGACTCTAAAGATACTTCTGACGAGGACTTGAGCAGAAATGATGAATGTGTTGTTGCAAACTGGAAGAAAGGCGAACCTTGTTTTAAAGTGGCAGAGAATTTGGCAAAATTGAGTCCTGGTGTCAGATGGAAGGAAGAATTTAAAAGTGACAAACTGGAATACTCAGCTGAGGAGATCTCCAGACTACCTGTGGAGGATATACCCTGGCTTCTCCTTGCAGCTTATAGTAAAATGCGAGCGGAGAGAGATGAACTTAGAACTGAACTCTTGGGTTCAAAAAAACCAGAAGCTGATGGCTTGGAAAATTACGAGCTTCCAGGGGGTGGAATCCCAGAAGCTACAGCCCAACATGAGGATGTAACCAAACATGGAACCCAGCTGCCATTTCAGTACAAGCCAAGATTGGAGATGGAATTATCCAGAAAAGATTTGTGGAAAGTCCTATTGTCTGATGGCTTTGACCCCAGTGTGCTTCATGCAAAGCCAACAGAATTTTTGCGAGATCTTTACAGACAGAGCCATTGCCGGTCTGGACTGGAGGAGACAGACAAGGAAAAAATTAAAGGAAAAATTTCTTCAAAGACAGAGCCATGGAGGTTGAGGTCTGGAGTCAGGAGGTCTTGGGCTGGGAGAGCGGAGCAGCCCACATGCATGGAAAGGGTGAGTTTGCCCCAGAGGTCGAGGGTGGGCATTCCACCTCGATGCTCTGGAAGAGTTTTGCCGCCTGAGGTCCCAAAGAGGGTGGAACACATTCCCAGGGAATTGGGGAGAGCCTGGCTGCCACCACACTGTTCTCAAGGGGTTGAGCGTGTGCCCTGGAGATGGAAGGGAATCTGGGAGCTGCCCTGATGTTTGAGGAGGGTGGGGCCGAGAAGGTGGTCTCCCCAATGTGTGTTGGAGCACTCACCTAAGTGATTGGAGAGGAAAGGGCTACCAAAAAGGCCCTTAGGAAGGGTTAGACTCCTGCTCTCTCAAGCCCCAAGGATGCAACGTTGTTCTGTAAATGACTCTTAGACTTTGATATCTAATGGAGATTGTCCTGTGGGTTTTAGGAACTGTTTTGGTCCTGTTAACCCTGTTTTCCTTACTCTTTCTCCTTATGGCAATGGGAATGTTTATCCTATGAATGTCTCTCTTTTGTATATTGGGAGCACATAACTTGTTCTAAGTTCACAGATCCACAGCTAAAGAAAGATTGTGCCTTGGGACTGACCACGCCTAAATTGATTTTGATGGGATTTTGTGCTTAGCTTTTGTTACTGAAATGATTTGAGTTTTTGTGATATTGTGATGGAATGAATGTATTTTGTATTTGGAAAGATATTGTCATTTTGGGGTCCAGGGGGTGGAATGTGCCGGTTTGAATGTATTGTGTTCCCCAAATGCCATTATCTTTGTGGTCTTGTGGGGCAGAGATTTGCTTGGAATGTGCCCCACCCAGCTGTGGGTAATGATAATTTTGATGAGATGTTCCCATGGAGGTATGGCCCCGCCCATTCAGGGGTGGGCCTTGATCGGTGGAGCCATATAAAACATGCTGACTCAAAGAGACTAAACAGAGTGCAGCTGTGAGTGATGTTATTTGAAGAGGAGCAAGCTTGCTAGAGAGGAATGTCCTGGGAGAAGCCATTTTGAAACCAGAACTTTGGAGCAGACGCCAGCCACGTGCCTTCCCAGCTAACAGAGGTTTTCCGGATGCCATTGGCCATCCTCCGGTGAAGGTACCCGATTGCTGATGTGTTACCTTGGACGTTTTGTGGCCTTAAGACTGTAACTGTGTAGTGAAATAAACCCCCATTTTATAAAAGCCTGTCCATCTCTGGTGTTTTGCATTCTGCAGCATTAGCAAACTAGAACAGATGGTTTTATTCATGCACCATACATTCCATCCTAAGTAAACAATCAGTGGTTCCCTGTATAATCCTGTAGTTATGCATTCACCACCACCACCACTATCTATATAATGACATTTCCATTTCCTCTACAAAGAAAGAGGAAAAGTAAAAAAAAAAAAGTGGAAAGACAAAAAAAAAAAAAAAGAAAAAGAATGAAAAAATGACAGCTAAAAAGCAACTAAAGAAAAGATAACTGTAAAATAAAGTATAATAAAAAGTCAGATAATATCATCCATGCCAAGAATCCCACACCCCTCCCTTGTATCCTCCTCTTATAAGCATTTAACTTCGGTATATTGCCTTTGTTACGTTAAAGGAAACATAATACAATGTTTCTGTTAACTATAGACTCTAGTTTGCCTTGATAGTATTTTTCCCCAATACCACCCCATTTTTAACACCTTGCAAGGCTGACATTCATTTTTTCTCCATTATGTAAAAACGTATTTGTGTATTTTATCACAATCATTGACTGCTGTAGGTTTCACTAAGTTATACAGTCCCAGTCTTTATTTTCCCTTTTTCTTTCTGTTGTCCCACATGCCCCTAACCTTCCTCTTTCAGTCATACTCACAGTTATCTTTGTTCATTGTACTTACATTATTGTGCTACCATCATCCAAAATTGTGCTCTTACCTCTCACTCCTGTGTTTTCCTATCTGTCTGTAGTGGTCCCTTTAGTATTTCCTGTAGAGCAGGTATCTTGTTCGCAAACTCTCTTATTGTCTGTTTGTCAGAGAATATTACTCTCCCTCATATTTGAAGGGCATTTTTGCCAGATATAAAATTTTTGGTTGGCGGTTTTTCTCTTTCAGTATCTTAAATATATCACACCATTGCCTTCTTGCCTTCATGGTTTCTATTGAGATATCCACACATAGTCCTACCGAGCTTCCCTTCTATGTGATGGATCACTTTTCTCTTGCTGCTTTCAGGATTCTCTCTTTGTCTTTGACATTTAATAATCTGATTATTAAGTGTCTTGGCATAGGTCTATTCTGATCTATTCTGTTTGGGGTATGCTGTGCTTCTTGGATCTGTAATTTCATGTCTTTCATAAGAGATAGGAAATTTTAAGTGATTATTTCCTCCATTATTGCTTCTGCCCCTTTTCCCTGCTTTTCTCCTTCTGGGACACCCATGACACATAGATTTATGTGCTTCATATTGTCATTCAATTCCCTGAGACATCACTCATATTTTGCCATTCTTTTCCCTATCTGTTCTTCTGTGTGTAGGATTTCAGATGTCCTATCCTCCGCTTCATGAATGTTTTCTCTGCCCCTTGATATCCTCTATTGTGTGTCTCCATTGTGTTTTTCATCTCTTGTGTTGTGGCTTTCATTTCCATAGGTTCTGCCAATTGTTTTTTCAAACTTTCATGTTTGCCCATGTTTTCTTTTTTTCCTTCATCTCTTTTGCCAATCTCCCTTCAACTTGTTGAATTGGTTTTTGTATTGATTTAGCATATTTATTTGAAGATCTTTAATTAGTTGTTTCAATTCCTGGATCTCAGTTGAAGTGTAAGTTTGTTCCTTTGACTGGCTCATATTTTCGTTTTTCCTAGTATGATTTGTGGTTTTCTGTTGTCTAGGCATCTGGTTTCTTTGATTACCCTAATCATATTTTCCCAGACCAGAATGGGCTCAGGTCTCAGGAGGAGGCTGTATTCAATATCAGGTATCCCTGAGGGTGAGTTCTAGAAGATTGACAGAGTTTCCTTTGAGCCCTCTAGATGCTGTGCTTTTCCAAACCTGGCACCTTTCAGGTCATTGCTCCTGACTGGTGTAAAGAGGTGTGTTCTCTTTAATTCTCAGCAGACCCTGTCCTGGACAGAGACCAAGGGTGTCAGAAGCTAAGCCTACATTGTTTCTGCTTTGATTGTTTTTCCCCCCAGGCCCTGGGGTCTGAGTTCTGAAGGGAGGGCAGCCAGTAGAGTTGTGCCCCACCCCCCTACTCTTAGGGAAATACACCCCCTAGGGAGTTATTTTCTACACTTGAATTATTCTTTTGTCTCTCTGACTCTTGTTAGCTCCACCCCTGCCTGGGTCAGTGAGAGAACTGAAAATGCCTGAGGCTTTCTCCACTGAGCCACTCAGACTGAGAGAGACAAAAAGGTGAAAGAGAGAAAGCCCCTTTTCAGAGCCAGTCCCCAGCCCTCCAGTTTTGCCTGTCAGCGAGAGATAGTACTCAGTCTCCTGTACTCCTTTTCTTGGGACACAGATGTCTTCTAGTACTCTAAGCTCAGCTGTCTCCAAAAGCCTCTATTTTTTTCTGTTAGCCCCTCCTCCTCTCCACTGGAGTGACCTCAGGGTACTTTGCTCATTGTTAGGGGTTTATCGTGCTTGTAGCTTGTATTCAGCAGTCAACATTTGTTAATTAAAACTGCAGTTGGAGCTCGGTTGAGCTATATTCACTTACTCCTGGCAGGGACTGCTTCTTTCTCCCACAGTCAAGTTTTGCAGCTTAGCCTTCCATGCTGGTAGGGAAAGGACATTTTTTCTGCAGTTTTTTCCTACAGCTTTTATGCTGCGATTTCAGCCGTTCTATCCATTCCAGGCTGATGTAGGATGTGTGAACAGTCACAGTTGCGCCCCAACAGTTGTTCCAGACTATTTACTAGTTGTTACTGGCTATTTATTAGTTGCTCTAGAGGATTAACTAAATTCCACACCTCTCTATACCACCATCTTGCCCTGCCCCCCCACCCTGAAATTATTTTTGGTACACTGTTTTGAAAGGACAAGGAGAAGGGCAGTATCAGGGGCTTTAAAGTTAAATAGCTTTAACCCAGAGGTCAAGGAACAGAACAGGGATTTCTGCCATCTACAAGTATGTTGATTTCAGTTATTCACTCAGGGACCAGGAAGATGACCACTGGCTTGATCAATGGACCCAGCACATCCACTGTGATCCATACCAGGACTGGAATACCAAACATTACCTGATTCCAAGGCTTCCCACTCTCACAGGGGCAACACAGTGTTCCAGGTCCCTAGATGTCAACGTCACACCACCGTCTGTGTCTAAGAGTTCTCAAATGGTATTTTGACCTTTATAAATGGCTGATCCTCAGCTGATCTGATTGGGAGCTCTACAGCTGGTATGGCCGCCCATATTTGTTCTGTTTGAGGCAAAGGGATCAGATTAATGGACCCTAAGATTGGCCAGATTGGTTGTAGTCTTTCCCTGGGAAGTCGATTTCCAAAGAGAGACTCAGCTGTGAGCCACCAACAGACATCACTCTTGTATCTGGAAGACTGAGTGAGTACCTTGGTCCTGAAAGGGTCCTGGGCAGCACACCAAGGCACCTATCCTAAATTCATAGCCAAATCATGATGGGAGAATGCTATGAAATACAGGTAAAGCAATAAGGTAGATGAGAGGGTGAATATTGTAATGTTCAACGGCCACCCCCGTTGTTTCACCATAACGTCTTTATAAAGCACAACATCATCTAATCATTCATTGATTCATTTTTCAGTGGAACATCCTTTTAATATAAAATTTTTACTGTATTTAGCAAAGGTGGATAGAGGATTGCTTGTTATCCATATGCTGTCTACTCTTTATAACCATTAATATCTGATGGTTTGAGTGATTATTAATATATATTGGAAACAATATTAGTAGCTTTCTATATATTGAGGTAAAATCGTGTTGCAGCATCATTTGTAGAAAAGGAAATCACTCAACATTAGTTTGCATTAACCGAAGGAAATATCTCCCTTAAGAATTCTTGGGGAAATAAAACTTGTGGAGGTAGCCCATGATAAGAGGATATGTGCTACACAAATTTAAAATATAATTTTGTACTCTGTACTGCAGAGAACCCTTACATCACCCCACAGGGATAATTCTAAATGTTATCTTCCAGGGCAACTATCATAGCAAATAAATAATTATGAAGGTAGTTTGTTATACCCATTGCCAGGCCAAAGGACATTTCAAATAGCCTACTGATTTTTGGATCCAACTTCTTCTAGATTGTCAAGATTCCTATTAGAATGCTTCTATATAAAGGAAAAAATAGATCTTTAGGAAAAGAGACTCAAGCCACCGCACAATGAGTATTAGATTATGCTAGATGCTGTATATAACTAAATTAATCCTCTTCTCACAAAAATGAGATTTTTTATTATAATAACCCTCCAAAATGGGGATTATTGCCCAGATCTTATAAATGAAGAAAATGGCAATATTTCCATGATCTTAATTTTCTTAGTCTTTTTATTTTTGTTCTTCGTTGCTTTATATTGTCCCATCCAAAAGAGGCATGAAACTGAAAAAGCTGCACAAAGCAGATACAAGATCTATGGCTATTCAGTATCAGGATGTTTTAAAGACCATTTAGAGGTTATTTGGTTGCCTCTCCTCATTTTAGAGATGAAAATCAAAGAGTTCTGAGAGGCTGAGGCTGTGTCACCCAGTTGGTGAATAGCTTAATAGGGCCAAGAACAGATCGCCAACTCACAGATCAGGGCTTTTTGACCTTATCACACATTCCTTGTAAGGCCTATTTTTGTAATCAAATAGGGCTACAAAAAATTCAGTTCTTTAATGAATAGAGGTAGCAACAATAACAACAAAAAACTGTTCCAAGTTGGACAAATTTTCTTTTTCCTTTTCAAAAGCAAAATATGAAAACTGTTCTATAAGGGCATACTTTGGAGAATAATGCAGTTGAGAAAATACCTAATAGCCTGCACTGTGGGCTTTTCCCTCCAAATTGTCCCTCTGAACGGGGGAGGGATTGAGGGCTGGGAGGGAGAGGCGAGAGCAAAACTGGCATCAGGCTAAATGATAAAAGAGTTTCACTTCCAAAGCCTCAATTCATGTTGTGAGTTTCCATAAGTAATAAGGGCCTATGACTAATTTAGAAGAGGCAATCAGCCATCTCATTTAAGGAATTTCTTGTTGCATTCTAACATTTCAACTGCTCTGTTTTATTTGAACTGTTGGCATATATAATTTTATTCTCGATCCTATTGGTTAGTTGTTTTGTTCATACTTTCAGTCATCTCTGAAATAGGAGAAGATTGAAAAACGTGTTTTTTCATTTAAAAAGCAGATGTATATCAAATTGTATTCTGTATCATGTACAGAATTCTGACTAGAGCATTGAGTTTCTGATTCTTAGTTATGTGACACTTGGTAACAGTGTTTCACAGTAACTTTGTTCATACTTTGAAGGCAACTCTCTGTTACCCACTGACCTTGACTAAAGAGTTCCTACAGCTTCCTCCCTGGGAGAATTGAGCTCAGTAAGTAAACAAAGGTGAAGAAAGGAAAATCTTTTTGTTGGCAGCTTTGAGAATTTATTCAATTTCTCTTCGAAATTTCAGAAACTCACTGTTCTGATGCCTTTCGTGTTGTATAAATTGGTCCATTTCAGTTTTTGCAAAGGTCTCTTTTTTGAGTAAACACAATGATTTCAAATGTCAGAAACAGTAGGACTATAGTCCTGCTTGTATTTTAATTTACTGTTGCCTTATTTTTCTAAGTACTGCATTTTTTTTTGTTTTCATTTAAGTAGTTTCTACCGATTCTTCATCAATAGAACAGGTTCTAGGAATTATTTTTCCAGGAATAATGAAGGATTTATTATGTGCTGCCCCTGTTCTCTCATTGAATCTGTCCTGGAATCACTGGTAAGATGTGCATTTTCTCATTAACTGGGCAGGGGACGGGATGAGCCACTTGCAGAGGTTCTGAGGTTTTCCTCCATGTAAGTCTAGCTGCTTTGTAGAAATTTTGAAGTGGTCACCTTGACCTCCCTAGCAGAATGCACCTCTCTGTGTACTGACCCAGACTAGCAGTTTTGTTCTTGGTTCACCCTGCATTTTAAGAGAGGGAAGTGAGGCTGCCTTTTTGGTCTAGTACATTTTCAAACATGATGATCATGATTGGCTTCCTGTTGTTTTCTGAATTGCAACCATTCCCCTGATACATTCCTAGTTACTTTGTGGTGCACAAACTGAGCTCTCAAATAATGTGTGATAAGTTTGAGTTCAGAAGGTTTCCAATGCCCAAAACTGCTACTTGCTTCTCTGAAATTCCGCCTCTGATATATGATACTCTAGCTATTTGCCACTGTAAAGGGAGTCAAGTGCTAACCTCTTTTGTTTTCTTATGTGTAAAATAGTGCAATGAAATGTGATTTGAACCCAGGTAAACCTGGGTTTAAATATTGGCTCCTCTAATTGAATAAGTTACTTAACCTCTTGTGCCAGTTTGAATGTATTGTGTCCCCCAAATGCCATTATCTTTGTGGTCTTGTGTGGGGCAGGCGTTTTGGTGATGGTTGGATTTGCTTGGAGTGTGCCCCACCCAGCTGTGGGCAATGATTCTGATGCGATGATCTCATGGAGGCGTGGCCCCGCCCATTCAGGGTGGGCCCTTATCGGTGGAGCTATATAAATGAGCTGACTCAGGGGGAAGAGAGAGAGTGCAGCTGGGAGTGATGTTTTGAAGAGAAGCAAGCTTGCTAGAAAGGAACGTCCTGGGAGAAAGCCGTTTTGAGGCCGGAGCTTTGGAGCAGATGCCAGCTGCCTTCCTAGTTAGCAGAGGTTTTCCGGACTCCATTGGCCATCCTCCGGTGAAAGTACCTGACTGCTGAGGTGTTACCTTGGACGCTTTGTGGCCTTAAGACTGTAATTGTGTAGTGAAATAAACCCCCGTTTTATAAAAGCCTATCCATCTCTGGTGTTTTGCATTCTGCAGCATTAGCAAACTAGGACACCTCTCTTTGAGCCTCGGTTTATAAACCTGGAAAGTGGGAGTAATAATATATATATTATAAATTGGTTTTAGGTATTAGATGGTAAAGCAGTGTTTGGGGACACTCTTTGGTGGAGGCAGACAATAAAAGGTGTCTTTGACTTATATTTTGAAATATATAAAATAAAATCAGAAGGACCTCTGGGGGTTACTGAATTCACGTTTCTCTGTCTTCTGGGTGAAGTTACCCTATATGTATGCAATCTGTCTGATTAGTAAAGATCTTCAGAGAAGGAAATTCAACAGATTTTTCAGCAGACTATTCTAGAAACTAACAACGCTCACAGTCAGGGAACTCTTTTTCATATCTAACCTAAATCTCAGGTTCTGTAATTTCAGCTCGTATCTTCTTGCACTGTCCTTAGAGGAAATGGAGGATAGATCACTTTTATGTTTATTTTTCTCGTAATAGACCTTGATACACACATTATAATAATTGCTAACTTATCCTTGAGTTTTCTTTCCTCCAAAACCTAAAATTTTCATGTGTAAGGAGAGTTTAGGTCATCAGGTTTTCCTCTTAATTTTGTTGTATGCGTTTATTGTCTTGCTGTGTATTGTCCTTAGTAACTATCAATGAAAAAGTTTTCGTTCTGGGAACAGAACGTGATGGGTAAGCTCTGAATGTTGGAATCTAAGCCAGTATCTGTAAGAAATGTCTTAGAGGATCTAGTGGCAATGCACATTTGAAAATTAAATGTAATTCACTTTTTACATTTCCCTAGTTTAAAAAAAAAGACCTATGCTTTTGAATTTTTCTATTTAATTTTAAAACAGTGCCTTTCTAAAGCTCTCTTTTGCAATCAATTACCTAAAATTTGAACCACTTCCTTCCAGTGTAAGGAAGACTCTTACGGAACATATTAAGCATTTGGAAAACAGTATTAACTTATTTAATTCTAGCTCTTTTTTGCTTTCAAAATGATGGCTCTGCTTATGGCAGGCATAATCTCAATGAACTAGTGTGACTGTAAAATCCATTGTATAATTCTTTTTTTTTTTAAATGCTAGATCCAAGTGTGACTGTAAATTCCATTGTATAATTCTTTTTTTCTTAATGTTAGATCCAGATGTAGAGATGGTTGCTCTGCTGCTCTGTCTACCCAGAGTTGGCTTTCTTAAGTGGTATTACACCTATTTTTTGTGTACTGCAGTGGTACTGAATCCAATTAAGTGAAAACTTTCAGTTCATTACAGTGATCTTTTCAGGGATGTACAGGATTTTCCTGGTGAAGGTTAGGCTTGATTTTGTTTTATTTGTAAATGTAATTCTTATTCATGGCATTGCACAGAATCTTCAGAGTGTTTACGCACATATGATTATACACATATATAAACGTGCACACACAGACACACCTGTATGTCAGACCATAATTCAACTCTTAACATACCGTTTTGCAGTTCTTGATAGATTTTTCTCAAGAAATTGAGATAATATTTTGGGTATACTTAGGTAGTTTACTAGACCAGTAAAAGCTTGGTTCACAACTAAATGTGCCCCCACAATTATTGTCTTTGTTATTATAATTATTATTGTTATCATTATTAGCTTACCCCTACATATGACACTATTGTTCAGACTGATTCAGCCTTTGGTGATGAAGGAATAATTGTCTGTCTCATTATTGCCTATTATATTAGTTAGGGTTCTCCTTGGAAACAGAATCAATGAGAATGCCTCTTATTATCAAATTGCAAAAGTGACTCACGCAACTGCGGGAGCGCATGAGTCCAAATTCTGCAGAGCCGTCAACAAGCTGTCAACTCCAAGGAAGACGTCCGACGAACTCCTCGGGAAACGAACCAACAACTTTGACGAACTCCTCAGGAAGCGAACTGGCAACTTCGACGAGCTCCCCAGGAAAAGCTTCACTGAGCAGCTGAAGAAGAAGTGAAAGTTCTCTAACCGTCTGGCTTATAAGCCTCCAACTGATCACCCAGACCAAATCCAGCCAATTGCATTCTCTCACTGTGGAAGCACGCCCCTTGATGAGTCATCAGTCAGCTGCAGTCAATTGACTGATGATCCGACAAACCAGCCTGTTGGTTTATTAACCAGCCTCAAGTAGCCTCACAGCAATCGTCAGGCCAGTGCCCGCTTGACCAGACAGCTAGGCCACCTAGCCAAGTTGACACATGAACCCAACCATCACACCTATCAATCAGCAAGCATTTTGTATTGATTCTGTCATCTTAGTGAACATTTTCCGGTCTGCTAAGCTCCAGTAGGTACCAGACTGCAGGTTTTATGAATCTATCTATCTATCTATCTATCTGTCTGCTCATTGTATAGTTAGAGATATATATTTTATATAGTATCTATCTATAGCTCTCTGTCTTCATTCATTAAACCTGTTTATTGTATTAGAGTAGGCACTGTAAGGATTCAATGGAAGATCCATTGTGAATCCTGCCCCCAAAGGGGCTTATGATGTAATAGGGAAGATAATGGATGCACCATTCTCTTCTGTAGGGTTGGTTGAAGGCACGCAGGTCACACACAGCTGTAGGAGCTGAGACTAGCAGGAAGAACACATTTCCTGTTTGGGGAATCAGCTGGGGCTTGGCTGGGACATAAAGGGTGATGAGGGTTTGGACAAAAAGAGGTAAGATATTATGGGTTCAATTGCCAGAGAGGAAACTTTTAGGCAAAAATTATATGCAGAAGGACAGATGGTGTAGAAACTATGAACTGTTAGTCTTGATTGGAGCTGGGGTTATGGTGATAAATAAGAATGAAGACTGACAGTGAGAGAACTTGCGTGCCAAGCTAAGGAGAATATTAGTTCCAATTGTAGAAGTTTGTCTTTAGAAACCAGGAGAGGCTGAGTGTAGCAACTCTATCAGCAGATTGGTGGTAATGGAAAAAAAGGGATGTGAATGTGTGAAAATGTCCACATACTTTTAAAATGCAGAAGTAGACATGGTAGAATCTGTTTCTTAGATAACTGAAAAAATGTCATTGAAATAGACTTTAATTCTAGTTGCTGGCTTCTGAGGATTGGAAAAACATTTGGAGATTGTGACAGGTGTGGATGCTGGTTAGATAATGATGTGACTGTTATTTTTATGCTTTTACTGTTAGGAACAAAAAGGGAATGGAAATTGTAAAGGCAGAGAATGCCTTTTTCTATAAAAAGTGGATCTCATCAGCCTCTGAATTCCAGAGAATAGAGTGTGAATATGGTAGAAGACAGAATTTAAAGGCATAATTACCAAAAGAGCCACAGACAGAAGCTGAGTTAGGAATATGTTCTGGAAGTACATTTGCTAAAGTAAATGCTCACAGTGAACCATTTACTCAACCTCAGGGCTGGACATTCATTAAGAAGCATCTCTGGTTTTATGTAGTATCAGTACTCCTTTTTATTTTGTTCCAAATTTTGTTTTAATTCTACTTTTATCATTTTTATTGATATCATTCACAACCTATCTAATTGACCATTTAAAAGTACAGAGCACATTTGTTTTCAGAATATTTGCAAAGTTGTGCAACTATCATTATCACGTAATTCCAAGAATATTCATCACCCCCAAAAGAAACTCCATTCTCATTAGCAGTATTCTGTATTCCTTCATTCTCCCAACTGCACTGTGTATTTTCTGTTCCTATGGATTAGCCTATTCTGCACATTTCATATAAATAGAATCATACAATATGTGACCTTCTGTTTCTGGCTACTTTAACTTAGCATAATTTTTTCAAAGTTCATTCATGTTTTGACATGTATCAGTACTTCATTCCTTTTTATGGATGAATAATATTCCACTGTATAAATATATCACATTTTGTTTATCTGTTTATGAGCTGATGGACATGTGAGTTGTTTCTACTTTTTCACTATTATAATAGTGCTGTGAATATTCATATACACGTTTTTGTGTTTAAATATGTTTTCATTTCTCTTGGGTAGATATCTAGGAGCTGAAGTGTTGGGTCTTATGGTGACTCTATGATTAACTTTTTGAAGAACTGCCAAGCTATTTCCAAAGCAGCTGCACCATTTCACATCACCACCAACATTGTATGTGGGTTCCAATTGCTCCACATTCTTGCTAAAACTTATTTTCCATCTTTTTTGATTCTAGACATCCTAGTATAGATGTAAAGTGTTATCTCATTGTGGTTTTGATTTTTATTTCCAAGTGACTGATAATGTTGGTTATCTTTTCATGTACTTATTGCCCACTAGTATATCTTCTTTGAAGAAATGTCTATTCAAATACTTTGCACTTTTTAAATTGGATTGTCTTCATATATTGAGTTGTAATATATATGAATATAATATATATATATGAATAATGTGTGTTCTTCATATATTCTAGACACAAGTCCCTTATCACATATATAAATTGCAAATATATTTTCCCCTTGTGTGAGTTTTTTTCACTTACTGTATGGTGTTCTTTGAAGTACAAAAGCTTATAATTTTGATGACATCAGTTTTATCTATTTTTTTCTTTGGTTTCTTGTGCTTTTGGTGTCATATCTAAGAAGTTATTGCCTGATCCAAGGTCACAAAGACTTATACCTTTGATTTATTTTAAGGTATACATAGCTTTAGTTTTTATATTTACATCTCTGACCAATTTTTGGTTAATTTTTGAAAATGGTTTGAGGTAGAGATAAAACTTCATTCTTTTTGAGTGTGAATATCCAGGTATTTCAGAGTTATTTGTTAAAAACACTTCTTTCCCCATTGACTTCTCTTGGCATCTTTGTCAAAGTCAATTGACCATCAATATAAGAGTTATTTATGTATTTTCAATTCTATTTCATCAATCTGTATCTGTCCTTAAGTCAGCACCACAATGTTTTGGTTATAGTAGCTTTGTAATAAATTTTGAAATAATATTACCTTTTAATATTAACTAGAATAACATTTATGGTTGCTATTTATAAATTTCCATTTTGCAATAACATGATTTGGGTGAATTGTTTGTTAGTTTATTTTCTTAATATTTCTGCTGAAAAATTACTTGATAGAGCTTTGCAGCCTCTAATTTGACTGAATGGAGACAGAGGAAAAGTGCCTAGCTGGAGACAGCCAGCCAGCACAGAAATTAATGGTTGTGGTCATAGACATTCTAGAGAAAATAAAACATTAGCCAGCATTTCAAGTCTACAGTCTGAACATGATTTGTTGCTAGTTATACTAGGCAAGTTATTTTAACATTAATATTTATAGATCTCCTATTGAAACTACATGTGTATCATGAATAAAAGTTTTGGATATGTATTGTTTTTAAACTGGTTTCATGCACTTATGCATATGGGAACCTCAATTTGTTGATCAGCATGATATCACCTTTCTTTTTGTTAGTTTGAAAGAACAACATATAGACAGATTGGAGGTAGACGTTAAAATGCTGGAGTCCTTTGATGCTAAAATCGTGTGTGTGCACCCGTGTGATGAAAGAGGGAGAGATAGAAAGAGAATACTAATAGAACTCAATTTGTAAAATATTGCTTTTTGCTCAGATATGAATGGAAGTAATATAAATATAAAAACAACCTATATACTTATATATGAAGAATGTTTTCAGTCCTGGCATAGTCCAGTGAGTATGACAGGGAAAGAAAAATCCAGCTGACTTAGTGATTTCAGAGGTGATTATCATAGTTTACAGATATTGCTTTGTTAAGTATTTGGCAGAAAAAGCACCTAATAATAAGGTTCAAAATATTTGTTCCTTCTGACATTGTTGTTTTCCCTTCTGGGTATATATCACACATATACATTTATATATACATATATTTACTTGAGAAATGTCTGTTTTCTCATGCTATTTATGATGGGATCCAGGATTGTTTTGTCTGGGAAGACACTTGCCAAACTCTACACACTGTTTGTCTTCTTAGGACAAAAATGGGTACTGTATTTGTTTAATGTAAGTTGTATGATACCTGATTGTACCTGTAACCATCAGGACCATACACTACAATCACTTCTGTTTCAAATTCACTGTATAGAAGGAAAGTTTCAATAATACTGCTCAAATTGCTTCCCTGCCTCCCACCATCACTGCCAGACACCAAGAGGGTTATGGTCTATAAATCTAGGATGAAGAGGTGGTACGTGTTTTATATTGGGTTAACAGAACCCTATTTTACACCATGAGGGAAAAAAAACAAAAAATTTGGTGCTGATGCAAATAGAGTTATTTCCACGTATAATTTATGAATTTCCTTTTAAAAATCGTATGCAAAATATGAAAAAGTCTTTGAAGCACATTATGTTCTTTTAAGCCAACTCTTATAATTATGCTGTGTGAAACTCAACCAGTATACTGGTTCAACATTATTTAGTTTTCATGAATTTAGGAAAAGCATGATTTGCTGACTTGTACATTGGTCATTCAAAGCCAGCATAGTGAATGCAATCAGAGCCTAGGTGGAATGATATGCTTACACTCCCAGGTTACATTGTTTGTTGGCATAGGTGTGGCCAGTGCTGCTTTCTCTCATCATAACTGAGGCCATCTCCACCAAGATAGCCTGGAGCCTGGTCTGACCAGGGTGGACCAATGAGGAAAGGGCAAGGAGCATCCCTTCCTCTCACCTCAGTTTGGCTCTACCACATATCACCTATTATCATATCACCCAAAATAGGAACAGAGTTGGTCTTATCATTAGGGAGATGATAAAAAATACATGATGAGCTGTGGTAGAAAAATATCCTATTAAATTTCATTTCAGTGTTTTATTGTGTACTTTTAAATATTAAGCTATTTTTAAAAAAATAAGTTTCATTGGGAAATTAAGGTCCTAACTTTGTGCATCTTAATGTATCATTATAATACATATGATAGTGGAAGACAGTCTCCAAAAGTTGAACAAAAAGCAGCACTAATCATTTACACATTTTAATGGAGATTCCTTTCGAGACAGAATTTGTTGAGCTGGGGAGTGGTGAATATGATTGAGTTTTCTGTTTAAATGAAAGGACTTACACATTCTTGGCTTATTTTAGAAATTCAGTCTGCAGGCTGTGCACATTTGCATTGACATTTTGTGGGACAAAAGCGAAACTAATTTGCACCTCTCCTCATCTTTGGACTACACGTTAGACTTTTTGTAAAAAGGTGAGCTCACACTTTTTTTTTCCCAAAGTATACCTAAATTTGGTTTATTATATGGGGCAGAAAGTTGAGAGAATGGCCTGTCCTTCTCCTCTGTTCCTTACAATATATTCTGAAGTATCTTTATTACTCTTTTGCTTGGAATTCAGGCACCATACCGGAGATATTGTCACCAAATCGTTTGTAGGTGCTTCCAGGTCCTTATGTACTTATTTCAGTTGTGTTGTTTTTACAACCACTATTTTTTTTTTTTTTTTTTACTTGTTTTCTGTTTATTCTCTGTTTCTTCCACTAAAATAGTAAATACGTAAAGGCAGGGACTTCTGGTGGCTATAAAGTACCTTGTGGGCTATGCTAAAAATGTGAAGCTTTATCTTGTGAGCAGAGAGTGAGCAAGTATTTAAACAGGGGAAGGACTTGATCAGATTTACCTTTTTGTTTAATCCAGCTAGTCTGGTGGTTGGTTCCTGACTGGTGGCAGGGAGAGGACTTAGAAAGCTGATACAAGAGATGATGATGGCCTGGTTTAAGATATTGGCGGTAGGTTGGAAAGTGATGGAAGAATTTATTCAATATGAAGGCATGTTGCTGGACCTGTGTGTGTGATGAGTGAAAGGAAGGGTCAAGGAGCACCCTCAGGTTTCTTTTTTGCGCAGCTGGTGGAGCTGTGGTGAGAGGGAGCTGTTGTGGCCAATGGCATCAGCAAAGAAGGCACATAGGAGAATTGAAAGGTACTATTAGACATTCATCAAATGTGCATTTGTCAGGGGCCTATTGTGTGAGTGCAATCTTCAAACAGTCTCAGTTAATGCCGGCCACCAGCTTACAAAGTATTTCATGAAAGACCATTGCCACTGCTAATTCCTGATAACTAATCCAGACTGTGGCTTTTGATCTTTTACACCTCTGAAACTTTGAAGCTGCAGGGAAGGAACTTTCCCATGTTGCAGGCAGGTAGGGGTGTGGGGGACAGAAACGAAGATAGCTTTTCTTTATTTCAGTCCAAATACAGAATCACAGAAATACGTACACTTTCCTGTGAAGAATGATTTCATTAAGAGAGAAATGGAAATTTTCTTAATGTTGGCAACCATAATATTTCTCCTCTTTTATTTTCAATAATGCCAAATATGCAGTGTGTTAAAATTGTATCTTAATATGCAGAGACCCAAAAGATGAAATGCTGAGAGACTTAAATGATTTCTTTTACTCTCCTGATGATGGCTGTGCACATAGAGACACAGACAGACAGTCATGTGACATAGTCTTGATGACTTGAATGAAAGAAAATATGTGTTGCATAAAATGATGAGAAAATGGAACTAGAAGAAGTCTGGAAAAAATGGAGATCAAATCTTAGTGTTATTTTCATCTCTTCGGTTTGAGACTTAGTTCATACTTGTCCGTTGTGATAATATGAAATACCTTTTGAGTTACAGTGCTTTTGAATACTGAATCCTATATTGACTTCTTGCCATTAAAATTCCTTCCATACTTACAGTTCTTACTAAAAGATAAATAGAAGTAGCATCCTTATGATTTGCTCTAATGAATGAAACTCATAATGAAATATCATTTTCTTAACATTGACAGAAATATAAGTGAAATGATCCTAGACCCAATACACACACACATTGGACAAATGTTTTGAAAGGCATAACCAATTCAATGAAGTTGATACTTTTTTAAAGTACAGTTTAGGAAGAAGATTATTTCCCACTTAGTATTATGTCTGACACATCATAAATGCTAAATAAATATTTGTTTTATTTATTGAGTAAATGTTGAACCTGTTTTGTATTTAAATATAACAATATCACCACCTCTGATTTTTATATTGAGTAAGAAGTCCATTCATTTACTCATTCATTCATTTATTTAAAAAAAAAAAAAAAACCACTTACCATGCCTTGGGGACTATTCAGAAAGCCAAATTATTGCTTAGTCACCATCCAAAAGAGAAGATGGATAGTAAGTGGTTATTAAAATTTTGTCACATTCAATTACAAGTGTGTGCACAGTGCATTATGGGAATAGCCATATTTGCAGTGTGTGATTAAGGGAGGGGTCACAGCCTAGTATGGAAGAATGAGCAGGGGTCTTTCAGATGAGCCATGAGATATGAAGCTTGTGGATTTGGGGAAAAGAGTTCGGTAGGTAAAGATACTGGGGATTTTAAAAAGATAGGAGACAGCAAATGCTGAAACGGGGCTGATCATGAAAGCATGTCATATTAAAGAATTTGAACGTAATTCTTCATCTTGAGAAGCACTGAAGTATTTGTGAAGGGATTTCAAGTTCATTTCTTTAGCTCCTCTCTGCTTTACCTTGGACCTCATATTTTGATGACCCATCTCACATGTCCCTCTAGGAATCTATCAGGTCTTATAACATTAAACTGTCCAGGAATCAATGGAAGACTTGATACCATTGCCAAAAATATAATTACCAAAGTCACTTAATGGTGGCGTCTGCCCAGAAAATTGTGTTTCTCTGTTTATTAACTCCCTGGGCAAATTTAAATTCAACATCATTTTGGCCTAAGTATGATATGTAGGTTGGGACTTCAATTTTTTTTACTCTATTAAGATAAAAATAAAACATTATTTCTTCTGTGAAAGCTTTTTCAGGATCAGATGAATTGGTATTTATTGTGGGGGTATCTAAGCCATAATTTCTAAAAACAAATTCTATCACTTTTAAATTAACAAAGCTAAATTAAAATGTGACCATAGTTTATAGAAACTAGCTAAATTGTAGTAATATCCTCTTGAACACAGTAAATTGAAATCGTTATATACAATCCTCACATTATAACAGCATTACCTTATCATACTCAAAGAATTTATTCTATATCTTGACTCCTAAATGTGTTAAACCAGGACCTTCATGTGGTGGGTAAATTTACATACACAGGCATCAATGATATTACTAATTATAATTAAGAACAATACTTTAGAGTTTCCATAGTTGTAATTTGCTCCTGAAATCTAAAGAAAGATAAACTTACCTTAACATTCATTGATTTTTTCTTTTTGGAGATTTTCTGGAGATTTCATTTTTTAGGAATTTTTAATGAGCTAGAATTATATAAGATACTTTGATATATTTGTTTTAAATTAAGGTAGGTAGATGTCTGAATAACTCAGGACCGATAGTTGTCTGTTCTCATCTATTATTTTTTGAAAGGTCTTCAGAAACATCGCTCCATAGCTCCCTTCCATGGCCCAGTCCAGCATGTTATTCCCGTAACAGTTTTCCTTCTGACAGTGTAACCAGTATTTCTTAAATATCTCTGTTCAAGGCCTTAATATTGTAATTCCAGTTGTATAGAAGGTACCCAGAAATATTTTTTCCTTTGTAAATTTTCTGGTATAGATGATGAAGTACTCTTGTTGGCACCTTTGTAAACATAGACAATAGTTTTTTTTTGTTCTTTAAATTGTTAAACTTTATTATAAATTAAAATTTCTTTTCAAAAAGTTTGCACATAATATTTGACAACATTTAGGTTAGAAAATAATTTCTTACAAATAATTGTTGTTTAAAAATTGTATCAGCCAATTTGGACAATGGGATTAAGAACCTATGGATGAAATTTGCAGATTGTGATATCAGCATAGAGTATGGGGGTGCTTGTAATTGCACTGTGAATACTGGAGGCTAGATTTAGAATTCAAAGCACCTTGGTAAATTGGAAAAGAGATCAGCGATTATGATGGAAAATTTTGTTGGTAGCAAGTCCAGGGAGCTATACTTCAGAAAAATAATTAGCTATACATTTTAAAAGGGAGAATGATTCACTATATGTTTAACAAGTGAAAAACTGAAAAGAGATCTAAAGATCATACTGGACTAAAACTGAACATGAATTAGTCAATTTTTTGGCATAAAATGTACAGATTATGTGCTATGCAGCATTACAAAGAAAGTGAAACAGAATATAAACAACCCTGCCTTTAGGAGGCCAGTAAATTAATGAAAATAAAATACTGTGGCAGACTGAATTATGTATCCTGGGGGGGAAAAGCATATTCTTAATCTTAATCCATTCCTATGTGTGTGAACCCATTGTAAATAGGACCTTTTGAAGATGTTAATTTAGTTAAGGTGTAGCCAACCTGAATGAGGTTGGGTCTTAATCCTATTACTGGAGAATTTATGAAGGGAAACCCACATGGAGAAGGAGAAGCTAGAAGTCAGAAGAACCCAGAAGAAAAAAGGGAGGACATAGCCATGCAACAGAAAAGCCAAGGACCCAGGGATCACCGGCAGCCAGCCCCTGAATGCCAGTCTTCAGGGAGAAAGCATCGCCTGGCTGATGCCTTGAGTTTGGGCTTTTCCTAGCCTAAATCCATAAACCAATACCTCTGTGTTGTTTAAGCCAACTCACTGTATGGTATGGACAAGTGTAAATACAAAGATCTGAATTCTAAGGTACATGTATTGTTCTCATCCATAATCAGAAGTGATTTGCCTCCTAGTGAGTACAGTGTCTACATGACCAGTCTGTATGACAAATTGAAAGGACTGGTTGAAAAAAGGATTTTACACTATTTTGCATCAGCACCCCAGTTTGCTTCCTTCTCAACTAACCCCTTAATGTATACCTTGGAATACTGAATCATTAGAAGCACTGTACTTTAGAGAATTATGTACCACAATATACTACTTGATTTTTTTGGCTTAAATTATTTCAGCATTTTAAAAGGAACTGTGCCTGCTTTCCATTTCTTTATTGGAATGTTCAGTAATAGTTATCTCACTCTGGAAATCGTATCCATCATTCTTGTAGTGACCCAGGCTTTAAACCTTTAATTTGTGTTTGACTTTTACCGTCATTTATCAACATACCCAGTGTGTTATATAGAATTATAATTTCAGAACTGTAAAGATACTTTAGAGGTCAGTTCAGTTTATCATCTGAGATATGAATTCTCTTTACACGATCTCTGACAAATATCCAGACTGTGTTTCCAATACCTAGAATAACAAAGAAATTTCTTTGTCCCCTCAAATCTTCCTTCCTGGTGCTTTATCTGTCCTTTTCTTTTTAACTGATTTGATCCTTATTTTGCCTGGACATCTGCAAATAGCCTCCTAACTTATCTTTCTCTTCCAATTTTTCTTGCCTAGAGTGTATTTACATCAATGACCGAATAACATTCCTAAAATGTCTTTGATTTTATGGCTACCTTACTCAGAAACATTCAATAATTCTCGGAGCCTGGAGGATTAAGTCTGGACCCATTTACTTGAAGTAATCTGGCGCCAACATGTATTTCTGGCTTTACCTTCAACCTTTTCAGCTTTCTCTTTCAGTTTCATTGGTCTACTCGCTTTCATTGAAATTATATTGATGCTTCTTGTCCCAGTGTTATTGTTGATGGTGTCTCCCTTACTTCTTCCTCTTTCAATACTTCCTTTCCCTTTCTATTTCAGGGCTACCCATATTTCAGGACCCAAGTCAGTCCTTCTTTTGGTCACTCACTGCGAAACACTGTCAGCACACTGTGGTGTCTTCCTTTTCTGAACTCCTAGCATGCCCATTTTCATCCTCATGCATTTGGTTCTTAATCTCAGGCTAATTGTGGCAGTTTTCATATTGTTATACTGAATTGCAATTTATCTTTTGTATTGATGTTTAATTTTTCACATTTTTAAACTTGGCTTTCTTCCAGCTTAATTTTATGAGATGGCATGATGGAAAGCAGATGGTTTTCAAACTGTATTTCACTGAAACCTAGAGATTCCTGAAAATATGATGAGGGAGGGGAAGTGAATAGACTTAGGACTCATGTTTCCCCACAGCTTCAATCAGAACTTCTCAGCTCTGATCTGTTTTATACCGATCTTCTGCATCTGCCTATTTTTGAGAAAAGCATGGAGACTAAAGAAGTTTGAAAACCATGGTTGTGGAGGAGAAGAACCCAGACCTGGAGTCTAGAGACTTGGGTTTTATGTTCAGCTTTTCTCCTTCCTTCCCTAGGCTTTAGTTTCATCGTCTACAAATGGCAAAGTCACTGCAGATGACCTCACATTCCTTCACTTCTCCAAGTCTCTGAAGCTAAGAAAATCATCTTTGTTAAGATAGAGTGACATTTTTGTTTTTATTCTGAACATTGTTTTCCAGTGTAAAGAGTCTGCTTGGCATGTAATACAAGAGCATCTGTTTTGGAGTCACAGACCTGAATGAATTCTGGCTCTATAAATGAGGAATCCTGGCCAAGTCACTTAACATTATTGAACCTCAATTTCCTCCTTGCCAAAATAAAAATAGTCCTAACTACTTCTCAGGGTTGCTGTGAACACAAAACGAGAATTTTATTCTAAAGTGTGTTAGCCCCGTTTGTGGCACTTAGGTATCTAGATTATGTCATCTTTTCTTCTCTGTAATGATCCAACTTTTTGTTGTTATTGTTCTGTTTATGAATGCATTTGAAGGTTTTTCAGTAATCAGCTACCTAAAAGATGAAAGTTCATCACCACCCAGTCTCTGAAAATATTTCCAGATGAGAATTCCAGGTTTTGTTAGTAGTGGCAATTTCAATGCAATAAGTTGCCAAAGAAGAGACACTTGGATGTCCAGTTCTGTTTACTTTATTACAAATTAAGCACATTTACCAGTGACAAAGGAGCATTTATGGGTGGTGATTATATTGGTGTATACAATTTTCCAAAACTCCACAAACTAAATACTTAATATCTGTGCTTTTTGTTTAGTGATATTTATAGCTCAATCTAAAAAGTTATCTGTATTATTTTATGTATATTCAAAAGAGTTATTATGCCTTCTACATTAGTTTAATACTATGTAAAGTCAGAATGATAATCTCATCATTTTTTTCTTTGAGGCTAATGTTTATACGTTATTTGTAAGACCAGGTATTTTTGAAGCTGAAATTAAATTTTTGGGTGTCTATGCTTATTGGTAGATGATGTCATTCATTATTAGTATTGTTTTTCTCTTATGCTTGAAAATACAACTTCACTGCGCATTGGACCTGTTGTAAAATATATAGTTTAGTAATTTATAGAGTTTAAATAAATAGCTTTATACATTTAAAATTGCTTTAAAAATAGATTATGGTATTTAATTCATGAATTGAACGTGATCAGGGATTTCCTTGTTTTTCAAAAAGGAACTACTTTATTGTGCATCATTTAGGAAAGAAATGTCTACAAAAACTATTAAAGTATAACTTTCAATTTTACTTATATTCAGTTTACATAAGTGAGTGAAAATATGAGTATTGAAGTTTGTAGCCGTGTTCTGCATGTGGGTTTTTTGTTTAACACTTTTCCTAAGCTTGTATGAATTCATCATTTTCCATATTGATTTTAGTGTAGCTGAATTTGAATTGTTCACCTGCAAACCATAGTTTACTTGCTTAAGGCATGTGTTTCAGATAATGTTATGATACTGTATTCACACAGAAATTCTTATAACTGGACTTGAAGAAATATATATTCATTGTATGATTGTTGCTTAGTAGTTTCAAAATATTTAATGCCTTCTTTCTTCTTTGAAGCAATGTGCTATTTTTAGTTGAATTTCGTTTATTTTTTCTGATGAAAATTACTTATTTTTGAGCATTGAATGTTTTATTAGTTACATTAAAGGATATTTAGGAACTTTTAAAGAAAATATATTTTTTATTGTTTATGTTTAGTTTTTTTATTGTTCGTGTTTAGTCAAGTTTCATTTAAAAAATGTTGACATATCAGACAAAGCTAGGGATTTTGTTTAGAAATGTTATTTTAGGTGACTTTGCAATTATATGATATTTTACTAGAAAATAAGTGACATCTGCCCTTTGAAGCTCGAGGAAGACAATTATAAATTATTTCAAGCTTCAGGAAGTTATATAAAAGAACAGTGGAAATTATGTACTATCTTGATTGGTGCAAGAATTACTTTCACTGAACCCGGATCATTTGCTATAGATCTTCTACACATTATTTTAAAATATTAACCACGTTTGTGCTTAAAATTACATTGATTTTCCTCCCCATGATTTTGAGGTCCATTTAGGTCAGGTGTATGAAAGTAATATGTGAAAGTATTGCTGTGCCAGTTTGAGTGTATTGTGTCCCCCAAATGCCATTATCTTTGTGGTCTTGTGTGGGGCAGGCGTTTTGGTGATGGTTGGATTTGCTTGGAATGTGCCCCACCCAGCTGTGGGCAATGATTCTGATGAGATGTTCCCATGGAGGCGTGGCCCCGCCCATTCAGAGTGGGCCCTTATTGGTGGAGCTATATAAATGAGCTGACTCAGGGGGAAGAGAGAGAGAGTGCAGCTGGGAGTGATGTTTTGAAGAGAAGCAAGCTTGCTAGAAAGGAACGTCCTGGGAGAAAGCCGTTTTGAGGCCGGAGCTTTGGAGCAGACGCCAGCTGCCTTCCCAGCTAACAGAGGTTTTCCAGACACCACTGGCCGTCCTCCGGTGAAGGTACCCGATTGCTGAGGTGTTACCTTGGATGCTTTGTGGCCTTAAGACTGTAACTGTGTAGTGAAATAAACCCCCGCTTTATAAAAGCCTGTCCATCTCTGGTGTTTTGCATTCTGCAGCATTAGCAAACTAGAACAATTGCTAACTTAATAGTGATGATACTTTGCATGTGTTTATGAGAGTTTTGCTTCATGTAATGACTCTGAGCTGAATATATTTGCTATTCTAAAAATGGAAGAATCTAAGTTTAATTCAGTTCCCACCTTTGGGGAGAGTGGGTGTCCTTTTTATCTGATAATTTTACATAAATAAGAGTTTTTTATATATTCAGTTGGTAATTGTAAGTTGAAAATATTCATCCAGATGATTTAAAAAGAGCTCATACATTCTAATGTCATCCCTTCCATTGATAAGGAGTAAAGTCATGGAATAGGTGTGAATAGCTACCATGTGGAAATCATTATGGAAATAGTGGCCACAGACTGCTCAACAATTGAATGAAAATTGTAAATGAATGAAAGATCTCCCAGTTCCTAATAGCAACATCTTAATTTCGTAAACTAGAAGAACATGTTTGATTACTTAGGAAAGAAACGAATATAATAGGTGCTTCAAGCCACGCTTAAAGCTTGTTTCAAATCAAGAAGGAGTTCCTTTTATTTTGCACTTCTTCAAATCTACAGAATGATAATTGGTCATCGAAGTATTGTCTTGATGAGTTGCAAGGCCTTGAGGTGCCTTTGAATGAACGCTCTTTCTGTACTCTTTTTCTTTACTTCCAGATCCAAATGTTCATTGATTATTTAGTAGGAACTGGGGAATGAATAAGACAGGCCCATGCTCACACTTTGGTGAAGGAAACAGTATGCAAATATATATTAAAGCATAATGTGATAGTCAAACAGCATTTTGTACAGGTTTTGTAAGAGTGTAGAAGAGGGAGCAACTAACTCAGCCCAGAGTTTGGAAAAGGGTCTCCAGCAGGAGCAATATACGAACTGGGTGTTAGAATATCAGTGAGATTTTATAAGGAAGAAAAAGGAGGGAAGATTGCCTTATGAGCAACATAAAGAACAAGATACTTTTTGGTATGGTCAATGGAAGGCCACGAATTGTGTGCTAACAAGGCTAGAGATATTGGTTACGAGCACATTATTATGGGTCTTTTATTTATTATAAGAAGTTTGAACTTTATCTTAAAGGCAGTAAGAAGCCAAATATGTTTTGATATGATTATGATAACTTATGGGTAGTATGCTAGTTCTTTACTTAGCTTTCTGAGGAACTACCAAGCTGTCTTCCACAGTGGCTGCACCATTTTACATCACCACCAACAATGAATGAGTGTTCCTATTTCTTCACATCCTCTCCAACACTTCTTGTTTTATATATATATTTTATATATCTATGGTAGCCATTCTAATGAGTGTGAAATGGTATCTCATTGTGGTTTTGAGTTGCATTTTCCTGGTGGCTAATGATGTTGAGCATCTTTTCATGTGTTTACAGCCATTTGTGCATCTTCTTTTGAAAGATGTCTATTCAAGTCTTTTGCCCATTTTTAAAATTGGGTTGTTTATCTTTTTGTTGAAAGATTGAAGTTGAAGAATTTCTTTGTATGTGCTGGATATAAATCCTTGATCAGATATGTGGTTTCCAAATATTTTCTACCATTGTGTAGGTTATCTTTTTACTTTCATGATACAGTCCTTTGAGGACCAAAAGTTTTTAATTTTGATGAGGTCCCATTTACCTATTTTTTTTTTTTTTCTTTTGTTGCTTGTGCTTTGGGTATAAAGTCTAAGAAACCATTGCCTAACATGAGGTCCTGGAGATGTGTACCTACGTTTTCTTCTAGGAGTTTGATAGTTCTAGCTCCTCTATTAAGGCTTTTGATCCATTTTCAGCTGATTTTTGCATATGGTATGATGTAGGGGTCTTCCTGTTTTTTTTTTTTTTTGCATATAGACATCCAGCTTTCCCAGCACCATTTGTTGAAGAGAGTATTCTTTCTCAACTGAGTGGTCTTTGCTCTCTCTACAAAAATCAGTTGACCATAAATATGAAGGTTGATTTCTGAACTCTCGATTCAATTCCATTGTCTGTCTTTGTGCCAGTACCATGCTGTTTTGATTACTGTGGCTTTATAATAAGCTTTAGGTTTGGGAAGTATGAGTCTTCTGACTTCATTCTATTTTTCAAGGTGGCTTTAGCTTTTTGGGGCCCCTTATCCTTCTATGTACATTTGATGATTCACTTTTCTTTTTCTGAAAAGAAGGTTGTTGGAATCGGGATTCAGATTGCATTGAATCTGTAAATTACTTTGGGTAGGATTGACATCTTAATGTTATTTATTCTTCCAGTCCATGAATCTCCCTCCATTTTTTTGGTCTTCTTTGATTTCGTTTAGCAATGTTTTTCAGTTTTATGTGTACAAGTGCTTTATATTCTTTGTTAGGTTTATACCAAGATACATGATTTTTTAATTTAATCTAATTTTGAGGTTTAGTCTCTGATTTGCCATCTTTCTTCTTTTTTAATGTAAGCATTTAGACCTATAAATGGCCCTTTTAGCACTGCCTTTGCTGCATTCCGTGAGTTTTGGAATGATGTATTTTCATTTTCATTCACCTTAAGATGTTTTCTAATTTCGCTTGTGATTTCCTCTTTAACCCATTGGTTGCTTAAGAATATGTTGTTCAATTCCCATTTATTTGTGAATTTTTCATTTGTCCCTCTGTTATTGATTTCTAGTTTCGTTTTGTGGTCTGAGACTATATGTTGTATGATTTAAATATTTTTTAATTTATTGAGGCATGTTTTGTGATTTATATGGCCTATCCTAGATAATTATCCACGCACAGTTGAGAAGAATGTGTATTCCACTTTTGTTGGGTTTAAGTGTTCTACATATGTCTTTTAGGTCTAGTTTTAGAGTATTATTCAAGTCTTGTATTTCCTTATTGAGCTTCTGACTAGATTTTCTATCCATTATTGAAGGTGGTGTAGTCAAGTTTCTTGCTATTAATGTGGTACTGTCAATTTGTCCCTTCAAATCTGTTACTGTTTGCTTCATATATTTTGGGGCTCTGTTTTTAGGTGCATTTATATTTATAATTGCTACATCTTCCTTTTAATTGTCCCGTTTATCAGTATATGATGAGCATCTTTGTCCCTTGAAACTGTTTTTGGCTTAAAGTATCTTTTTATCTGAAATTAATATGGCTACCCCAGCTCTCTTTTGATTACAACTTACATGGTATATATTTTTTCCATCTTTTCACTTTCATCCTGCTTGTATCTTTGAATTTAAGGTGATTTTCTTCCTGAGAGCATATAGTTGGGTCATGCTTTTTTATCCATTCTGCCAATCTCTGCCTTTTGACTGGAGAGTTTAATTTATTTACATTTAAAGTCACTACTGAAAATGCAGGACTTTCTTCTGCCATTTTGTTATTTAGCCTTTGTATGTCTTATATTTATTTTGTCTCTTAATTCTTACACACATTCCTACTTTTATATTTATTAGATATTTTGTGTTGTACCATATTGAATATCTTCTCTTTTCTATCTGGAGATGGTTTTTCATCTGTTTTCCTTGTGGTTACCATGAGGCTAGAATTTATAACAATATATTTGGTTTAATACCAATTTTACTATGATAATATATACATATACCCCTATTTCCACCCACCTTCTTTTTGTACATGTTGCCATTTATATCTTTGTACATCGTGTGTCCAAACCATAGATTTGTCATTACTTTTTATGTATTTGCATTTTAGCACCTGTAAGAAGTTAGAAGTGGAGTTACATTCAAACACACACTACAATAATACTGGCACTTATAATTACCCAAATGGTTACCTTTACCATAGGTCTATATTTCTTTATGCTTCTAGTGTCTTTTTCTTTCAGTCTGAAGAACTCCCTTTAACATTACTTGTAGGGCAGATCGAGCGGTGATGAACTCCATCAGCTTTTGTTTATCTGGGAATGTCTTAATCTCTCTCTTATTTTTGAAAGAGTCGCCACATATAAAATTCTTGGTTGGCAGTTGTTTCTTTCAGTACTTTAAGTACTTCAGCCCATTGCCTTCTTGCTTCCATGGTTTCTAATGAGAAATTGGCACTCAGTCCGATTGGGGACTCCATATATGTAGCACATTGCTTTTCTCTTCCAGCTTTCAGAACTCTCCTTTTCCTTTGCATTCAATAGTGTGATCAATATATGATGGGTTGCATTTTTCTTCATGTTTATCCTGATGGTGTTCTCTGGGCTTCTTGGATTTGCATGTCCAGAGCTTTAGCTTAGTTTGGGAAGTTCTCTGCCATTATTTCTTTGACTATTCCTTCTGCCCTTTTCTCTCTCTCTTATCCTTCTGCGGCTCCCCTAATGCATATATTGGTGTGCTGAATGGTGTCCCAGAGGTGTCTTAGGCTACTTTTGCTTTTTATAATTCTTTATTATTTCTACTCCTCAGCCTGACTCATTTCAAGTGTCTTGTCTTTGTGTTCACTGATTCTTCTGCCAGCTCCAATATGCTCTTGAAACCTTCCTGGGAAGTTTTCATTCCAGTTATTCTGGTGTTCAACTGTAGTTGTTCTGTTTGGTTTCTTTTAAAAATTCCTATCTCTTTACTAAGAGTCTCATATTGCTCATTCATTCTTTTCCTGATATCCTTTAGTTCTTTCTCTGTATTTTCCCTCATCTCCTTGAGTATGTTTAAGATCATCTTTTTAAATGCTTTGTTTGGTATGTCCACATTCTTATCTTCTTTGTTGGTGTTTTCTAGATTTTGTTCCTGTTCCTTTGGATGGGCCATCCTTTCCTGTATCTTTGTTTTTCTTGTACTCTTTTGTTGCAAATGTAGCCCCTGGGGAAGTGCTGCATCTTTAATTCTCCTCCACCATGGCCTTTGGGATGGGTTGAAACAACAGCCACTACTGCCTTTGACCAGTGAGGGTGGAAACAATGGCCACCATCAGGGCTGGGTCTCCAGCCCTCTGAAGTCACTCATCAAAAGCCATCGTCACTGATCAGTTGTGCCCATCCCTGTTCTTGAGGAAGAGGATTTTTGTGTTCCTTTCTGTCACCAACGAGCTAGCCAGGGGCTGGACTCCAGTGCGGCCTGCCATGAGAGTGGGGGATGGGTGCCAAGAGCCACTGGGTGGAGAGAACGGTAAACAGAATTTACTGTTCTTTACCCTACTTACCAGACTCTTCCTTCCTCTCTTCCCTGGATACTGTACAGTGTCCTTCTGGCCTCGGGAGTTTCAAAATGCTTGTTTCAGACTGTTTCTGCCTGCTTAATAGTTCTTCCAGTGTAGGAATTCAGCCCTGGAGTTCCTTACTCTGCCATCTTCCCACAATCCTCCTGTCCTAGTTTGCTAATGCTGCAGAATGCAAAACACCAGAGATGGATTGGCTTTTATAAAAAGGGGGTTTATTTGGCTATACAGTTACAGTCTTAAGGCCATAAAGTGTCCAAGGTAACACATCAGTAATCAGGTACCTTCACTGGAGGATGGCCAATGGCATCCAGAAAACCTCTGTTAGCTGGGAAGGCACAAGGCTGGCATCTGCTCCAAAGTTCTGGTTTCAAAGTGGCTTTCTCCCAGGACATTCCTCTCTAGCAAGCTTGCTCTTCTTCAAAACGTCACTCACAGCTGCACTCCCTTTTCTCTCTTTGAGTCAGCTCATTTATATAGCTCCACCAATCAAGGCCCACCCCGAATGGGTGGGGCCACGCCTCCATGGGAACATCTCATCAGAATCATCTCCCACAGCTGGGTGGGGCACATTCCAAGCAAATCCAACCAGCACCAAAAACGTCTGCCCCACACAAGACCACAAAGATAATGGCATTTGGGGGACACAATACACTCAAACTGGCACACCTCCTCTGACTGTGTCTTCTTGTCACAGTGTACACTTCTTCTGTAAATATTCAAGAGTTCCTTTCAAGTATTTTCTTAGGAGTAGACTTGCTTTGTCATAGGATATGTGCCTTTGCCACTTTAGTAGATATTGCTAAATTATTGTCCAAAGAATAATTGTTGGGCCAGTTTATATTCGTAAGCAGCATGTAAGTGTTCCCATTCCTCTACATTCTTGTCAACACTGGGTATTGTCAAACTGCACATTTTGGGATATTTGAAGAGATTTGATAGGACATCATAGGCTTTTCTTTTGACACCCTGATATTTTTTAATGAATTTCCTGCTTAGATATTTTGCCTGTTTTTGTTTTCCTGTTAGGAAATTTGTCTTTTTCTTATTAGCGTGGAATTTTATATTTTCAAGATAATATTCCTGTGTTTGCTGTATAAGGTTCAAACATCTTCTCCCAGTGAGTAGCCTGCTTGTTTATTTTTAAAGGTTTTTTTTTTTTTTTTTTGACACTTTTGTTAAGATAGTTCTCATTCTTTAAACTTAAATTTTGTGGATCTCTTTTTCAGATCTTTTTCAGAGGAGAGGCGTCTTGTGTAGGAATTATTTTCCAATCTCAAAGAAAGAAAAATATTCTAGTATAATTTCTTCTTAAAATTTTAAAGTTTTCCATTTTGCATTCAGGCCCATCATCCAGGTAGAACAGATTTTTGTCTAGGTGTGAGTTAGGACTCTAATTTTCTTTTGTATTATATGGATAACCAGTTGTGCCCTGGTAACATTTATAGTCTGTCTTCTTCCAACTCATCTGCAATGCACTGTCTGCTTTATATCAACTTTCCATGTAGAATGAATCTTTTCTGGGCTCTCTGTTCTGTTTCTGTGGTCTGTTTGACAATCCTGGGATCAGTACATGTTGTCTTAATTGCTGCAGCTTTTTATGAAGCTTGAACACCTAGCTGGGCTAGGACTGAATCCAGTATGCATAGTTTCCTTCATTTCAGTCTTTTTTAAATTTAATGTGTATTTCCTGTAAGTGGTATATATCTGTAGTTTTTGGAGTCATTCTGGCATTCTCTGCTTTTTAACTGTTATTTTAGTTCACATATATTTTGTTTGGTTTTCCTATCACATTTAGCATTATTACTAATAACATATGTTTTACATTCTTTGTTTTGTCCTGCTTTTTTCTTCTTACACTTATCATCTTGTTGTAATCTGGTTCAAGGCCATGTTCCAAGCCATATGAAGTAACCCTGGTATATCTTGAGGCCCTGGGTTTCACCACTTTCCAAGGTTTCAAAAGTATTTCGTCCTGGTGTTTATAGTTCACGGAGTCCGATAGACATGTGAGCTCCTCCACCAGTGGGCAAGTTTAATTTTTCCTCAACTATTCGTTATGTTGTTCAACTTTATCCTCCATCCTTCAGTAGTCCTGTAAACTGGAAATTCGCTTGTAAAACATGACTAGATTTCAAGTTTAATTTTTTTGAAGGAATGCTTTATAGGTAATGACATCTATTTCATACTTTATCACATCAGGATGTGTGTAATGTCTGATTGACATTGGTTTCAGGTGCTGGCAGTGTCATCTTTCTATTGTAAAGTTCCTAGACAACTTTTCATCTCATGGCTTCATCCACTGACCTTTAACTGAATCAATTATTTCATTAGGTACCGCAAAATAGTGGTATTCTAATTCTGCCCTTTCTTTGGATTTATCAGTTGGATTTGTTCTGTAAAGGAACTTTTCTCTTCTATTATGATGATTTGGTTACTCTAAGTACAGTTTACACAGAAAGCTTATAATTGCTACCTTTTAGAGGAAAGAGTTTCATTTCCTAGGAACTTCCAGTGATAATCAGTAGGTGGTGGTGGTGATTTTTTTTTCCTTGTTCTTCTTACTGTTGGGTTTCTCTGAGTGTTTTTACAAATTCATGGATTTTTATATATCAATGTGTTTCATTCAAGTTCAGTTATTATACTTGTTCAAATTCAGGATAAATTGAGGAGACAAAAAATAAAAGCAAAGTGTAGCTCATTGATTTTCATGTACACTTGAGATCTGTTTTCTGGATTTTCTTTTCTGGTTAATTGGTCTGTCCATTCATGTACCAGTCTCACATTGATAAAAATATTTAGCATCCAGAAAAACATACACACACATGCGTGCACACACAACAACAACAACAACATCCTGGTAGTATTTTTATGGAGATTAATATAAATTAATAAATTAGAGAGAACTGGACATCTTTGAGTGCTCCTATGCAAGAAGATATTTCTATTCTTTTGATTCTCTATTTTTGGAGATTTTGTGAGTGTTTAAAATTTTTCCTCATTTAAGGTTTCTCATTTCTCTATAGATAGTTTTTTTTTTTGTCATTCTTATATGTCAGGTTTTTGTTTCATTAGATTTTTGATGATAAAATATTTTTATTAAGGACATATTATTTAAGCACACTATTTCCAAATCTTATGATAACCTCGAAGCATAGCTCTTATCGTATATGAAGGCAGTTGTTTTATTTATGTTAATTTGTGTATCTGCTATTGTACTGATTTTTTTAATTGTTTCTTATAGTTTTGCATTGATTTTCTTTGTTTTCCCAATATTTATTTAAAATTAGAGATTATTATACCTCTTCTTTTTCAGTTCTTAAGTCTCTAATTGCTTTGTCTTATCTGGATTGGCTGACACTTCCAAGACGAGGTTAAATTGTAGTGACAGCAGTTGACATACTTTTCTTATTCCTGAGTTTACTGTCAGTACTTCTGGCATTTCCCCATAAAGTAAGATTTGCTTATTATTGTTACATAATTATAATATATGAAGAATGGAAACATAGGATTGTTTTAACAACAATAAAGAACATTTTAAATTAGAAAACTGATGAGTGATATAATTTCTTCCTATGTAATTCCTAGTAAAGCAGTTAACCTACTTGCCCCGCTGAGTGTAATCTGTGTGTGTATACCCCTTTGGAGTCAGTTCTCAGTTTCCCACCCCGACTCTCGGGCTATTCTGGTTTGTCTTTGGATCCATTTGCTGCCCTGTTTCCAATCGTTCTCTCACCTTCTCTGGGTGCTGTTTCTTGGGTGTGAGCTCAGCTCTTTCCTTAGACATGATCCAGGTTGTATAAACATTTGGGTCACTGTAGACTCATCACTCTGGGTCACAAGCCATATTGGGGTGAAGAGCGGGCAAGTGTTCCTTCTGGGGGAGCCTGAAAGAAACTCAGGAAACAGTATATTTAAATACACGTGTGACCTAAAACTCGGCCAAGAGCAGTCGCCTCACCTTTCATGTAAAATGCAGCCCTGGAGGGGAATGAGATTCCTGAAGTGTCTGTTGGTCCCTGCAACATGGTGTCCTTCTGGGCAGCCCCTCGCTCACTTGTCCTCTGTGTAGCTGCTGAGGACCCCGTGGCCTTCTGCTCATCGCTGGCTCTCTGGCTTCTCTGCTGTGCAGCAAATCTTCAAACATTATCAAACTGTCAAGAGCATCACATTCTTTTGATTACTTTCTGCCAAGAATGGCATCTCCTAAAACCCTGGCCTTCCTCCTTCCTCTTGTCTGTGCTGTCAGCCTTGTGGTCTAATGTGTAATATTTAAAGCCCCGACTTTTATACTTATTTCCCTTCTCACCCTCTAGCAAGTTCCCTATTCGTTAGCTGTATAACATTGCTTTTTTCCTATTTTTGTTGTTCACTGGTTTTCTTTTCCACAAAGCTTTTAATGCCCCAATTTTAGCACTTTCCTTTTGTTGTTGTTATTTTTGGGTGTTATTTCACTTTCAATTTTATTTTTGAACCTTTCAAGTCTCTCTCTATACCTTTACATGGGCCTCGGCTTCCTCTAGGCTTGGGAGATTTAAGTTACTTGAATCAGAAAGCCTCAAAGTAATATATAATGTTTCTTGGGTCCCACTTTGAGCCAGACATTGTTTCTTTCTTTTTTTTTTTCTTTCTTCATATTTATGGGTTATTTTTATTGGGTTTTTTTTTTTTTTAATTCAGTTTTATTTGAGATATATTCATGTATCATACACTCATCTGTGGTGTACAGTCAACAGTTTGTCAATCTATTTTTTGAACATTTTCCTTATACCAGAAAAAGTAAAAATAAGAATAAAAAATAAAAGTAAAAAAGGACATCCAAATCATCCTCCCCTCCCACCCTATTTTTCATTTAGTTTTCATCCCCATTTTTCTACTCATCCATCCATACACTGGATAAAGTGTGTGCGATCCACAAGGCTTTCACAATCACACTGTCACCCCTTGTAAGCTGCATTGCTATACAGTCATCTTCAGGAGTCAAGGCTACAGGGTTACAGTTTGATAGCTTCAGGTATTGTAGTTGTTCCAATGCATTAAAACCTAAAAAGGGTTGTCTGTATAGTGCGTAAGAATGTCCACCAGAGTGACCTCTTGACTCCATTTGAAATCTCTCAGTCACCAAAACTTGATTTTGTTTCATTTCACATCTCTGTTTTGGTCAAGAAGATGTTCTCAATCCCACGATGCTGGGTCCACATTGGGCATTGTTTCTTGTGTTTTAAGTGTATTAATTCATTTTAATGCTACCTGCAGCCTGCAAGAGACGTTCGGGGACTATCCAGCTTTGACAGATGAGGAAGCTGTGGTACTGGCATATGAATGGGGAGCAGGCTCGGACCTGGCCATCTGGTTCCAGCGCCCGGCCCTAAACCCCACTCTGCAGAGAGGGTGCTCCGTCTCCTGTCCTGGGGTACTTCCTTTCCTCTCCTTCCTTGCAGCCCTCTGTCTGCCCCCTGCTTTTCTCTGGGTCTTCCTCTCTCCCACCTCATCCCAGGGCCCCAAGATACACTCTGCAGGTCACTAACACCCGTGTCCTGGGTCCTGTGCAGTTTATGAGTTCCTTTGACAGATCTTGCTTTCGGGGTGTAGACTCAGAGGCCTCCAGAGTGCAGTTGCTGGGAAGGTGAGTCCATCCTAAGAATGATCAGCAGCACATCAGTGTGACCAGGGTTTTATCTCTCAGCCTGGATCCCACAGAGCTGTCTTTCTCCTCTTATGCTCCCTGGCAGTGCCGTTGTGGGTCCCATTTCTCAAGGAATAAATCCAATAAAAAGCAACAGGTATGTTCACAGCTCACATCCATTCTGGCTCAACTCAGGTCTGGATCTTAATTTTTTTTTATCTTGCTTCAAAAAAGTTTGTTTGTTTATTTATTTTTTAGAGAAGTTGTAGGTTTACAGAATAATCATGCAAAATATATGGATTTACCATATACTTTCCCTCTTATGAATAGCTTGCATTAGTTTGGTACATTTGTTACATCTGATGAAAGAATATTATTATAATTGTAATATGAACTGTAGTCCATGTTTTACATTAGGGTTCCCTGTTTGTGTTGTACAGTCCTTTGGTCCTTTTTTAAATTTTTATTCAGTAATATATATAGACTGAATATATACACACAAATATATACACAGAACCTCAAATTTGCCCTTTTAACAACACTCAAATGTATAATTCAGTGCTGTTAATTACATTCACAAGGCTGTGGGGAGTTAATGTGGGAGTTAATGAAGAGTCTTGGTAATGGATGGTGGTGAAGATTATTTTTGATTCCTAGATTCATTCTTGATGCATGCCCTTGAAATTAAAAAAAAAGAAGATAGTGCTTAGAAGCACATTATAGCAGACTTGGGAACTCCCCAGAGGACTTTTCACTGGAAGTAGGGAGGGAAAATTGCTAGGCCTTCCTAAGATATGCATGTTCATATATTTGGAGGCAGATTCTGGGGCTGGGGGGATATGCGTTATACTACTTTTCAAGGGTCTTGAGTCTATAGGTCATCTTCCTTCATAGACTTAGTCAACATGGACTCCGGAGTTCTTTCATTGTTGTATTAACTCTTGAGAGATTTTGGCATCTGTCAAGGCGATACTGAAGTTCTTAAGAAAGTAATTCACTTAGGCAAGGCTTCAGTATCTTGTTCATCACTTTTTAAAATTTTATTTCATACCACTAAATTATTGTGAGAACAGTATGTCAGCTTTGGGTTGAGCTTTCTGGCTAAAGGTATATTTGCATTTATTTTAGCATTTGTGTTTGAATTTGTATCATAAAAAGTATATTGCATTCCAGTTGTTCAGTTTCCTGCAACTGAATGAAATTTTTAAGTTGATAATCCATCCCAGAAATCAATAAGTATATAGACTCTTATGAAATGGGAAAAATATTTTGTGATAAGATCCATGGATTTATGTAATAAATAATTGGGTGGAAAATATACTGAGAAAAAATAAAAACAATAGATAACCACCCTGTTTCAGTTTGCTAAAGCTGACAAAATGCAATCTACCGGAAATGAACTGGCTTTTTACAATGGGGATTTATTAGCTTGCAGATTTACAGTTTAAAGGCCGTGAAAATGTCCAAATTAGGGCATCAACAGGACAATACCTTCTCTGAAGAAAGGCTGCTGGCAATCTGGACTCCTCTGTTACAGGGTCAGGCACATGGAGACACCTGTTGGTCCTTCTCTCCAGGATTTTTTTGCCTTTAGATTCTGTCTACATTGGCTCCCTCTCTCAGCTTTTCTGGTGCTATTCTTTGTGAGCTTCTCTTAATTTCATCTCTTCTTCTAAATGTGTTTTTTCCTCTTATAAAGGACTCCAGAGGATTAAGACTCACCTTGAATGAGGTGGGTCACATCCCTATTGAAATAACCTAAACAAAGGGTCCTATTTACAGTAGGTCTACACCCACGTGAATGAATTAAAAGAACATGGCCTTTTCTGGGATATATAGTAGCTTCAAACTACCACACACCCCGAGAGAAAAGAGATGGGAAGCACTCTTCTGCAACAAATGAATATTCAGAGTTTCCTGTATTTATAGGACACACTGAATGAATAAGACTTGAAGGCTCTTGGGGAGCAATAGAGTTAAGACTGACACACAGAATATTGGGAAATGAGGTAATCCAGGATAAAAATCATATAGAAGGTATAGTGTGTAACTTATTTAGAGTCAGGTGGATAATACGACCTTTTAGTCTTTGGTGATTCAGATAAATTAATGAAGGGATGCTGAATTTGGAAAGTAACAGTATCTTCCTCAGAGGGCATTTGGAGGAGTAAATGGGACAGTGGGTAAAAAGAACTAAACAAAGTACATAGCACACAGTAAGTGCTCAATAAATATTTGCAATTAGTATTATTAATAAGCAGTGGTTTTGAAACATTCCTAGTTCTGTGTTAGTAGATGTACGTTTTCAGCTGTTAGTTGGGTGGAATGACATCCTGTCCTGAAAATTGAGGAATCTGAGTAAGAAACATGCCTGCATAGAAGGTCATTTTACTATTCTGCAAAACTGAGCCATGGTTGGGCCTCCAACAGGCCAAAGCTATCCTCCGAAAGTAGTTTTGAGTTGGTGCCACTGGTTGGAAGGATGATTAGACAGCTAGCATTGTGTGTGATAAATATATGTTCTATAATTTTAGCCTGGAAAAATTACTTACCTTCTTTATAAGAAACAATTGCTCACTTTCCTTCATCATAGTATTCATTGGCTTATAAATTGAAACTGTATGTTTTGTTTCCTAAATTTTATCTTTATATGCTTAATAAAATAGTCTGAATTTAGCCTCTACTTCTCCCCTACTGTCCTTTTTTTCCTTTCTAAACCTCCTTGGCAAATTTCTTGCCAAAATTCATGAACCCTTGTTGCCATTTAGAAGGTAGGAGGCAGGTTAAGAACTCTTATTTCTTTAGGACTTTCCCTAGATTAGGCTTCGCCAAGGAGATGAAAATTTAGGAACTGGACTCAGTATTAGAAAAAAGGAAATGAAATATATGGTAAATAGCACTCTTGTCAATTAAGGAAAGAGCAATGTTCTGCCTGAGTCACGGCTGTTTTACTGTGGCAATTTCCAGATCTGTTTTTCCTGAGACACCAGTTTTACTCCTAAGAGTATCAGGAAGGCATGGGAACTAAGCAAGACTATTGAAGCCTTAAATCAAATTGACAAAGTTCACTATCTCACTGAGCTGCAGGTGTCTTCTAATTTCTGTCTAGGAATTTGATGACTGATCTTGGCAAGCACAAAATATGTGTTCAGTCTCCAAATTTAATTAAAAAGCAAAGCTTAGAGTCGTTCTCTTATAGGGATACACAATCAAAGTAATTTTACTTTGGATGACACCTTGTTTTCTATGTTGTTACAAGAATGTCTGAGGGCTTAACTCATAGCACTTTCTTCAGTGGCTCTTACCTATTTCAGATTATGTGTTTTGTACTTCTTTTAAGCTTGATCTTAGGGGAATAAAAATGTGAAGGCTTCTTTAATTCTTGAGGAAAACTGGCTTTGTGTGTGAAACCTGCTCTTCCTTTGATGAGGCTTTGGTGCTCCTTTCCCAGGGACATTGCTGAAACATATCTACTTGATCACCTCACGGTGGTCCGTATTTCACAAACTTATGTGTGTGAAAGGATGTCTTCTTTAATTTTGTAATTCTCTCCCTGGGTTTGTGTTAGTACTTTTTGAGAAATGTAAGGATTGTTATGGTTTTTTTTTTTTTTTATTATTATTTTGAAATAAATTCAAAGTTATATGAACAGTTGCAAAAACAATACTAGCCCCATACACAGAATTCCATCATACCCTGACCCCCCTCCCCCGGTAGCGCAATCCACCAACTTTAACTTGCTGTCACATTGCTATTTCTTTCCCTCCCTCCCTCCCTGTCATCCATCATCTATTGCTCTGTCGTCTGAACATACGAGAGCTAGCTGCACACATCCTTGAGCATGCACTATAATTCACGTATACACTTCCCATGAACAAGAACATTCTTTCATGCAATCCCATTAAGCGCAGCTAAGAAGTACAATAAATTCAACAATGATAAAAAGCTTGCATTCTCTATTTCCTTTTCCTTATGTCTCAACTGTGTCCCTTTGAGCCACCTGTCCTTTATCCTCCTGTCCCATCCAAGTTCATCCTTAGTATTCAATTGTCATCTAGTTAGACTGACTTTTTTTTTTTTTTTTTTCAGTTGTGGAAACATATATACAGCCTAAATCTTCCCATTCCACTCCCTCCCTAGCCTTTCGTTAGTGGGATTAATCACGTTTGGAATGTTGTAATGCTCTTTCCCACCATCCATTACTAGAAATTTCCCTTCACCTCAAACATCAACCCTACACTCATTTCTTAACTCTCCATTGCCTCTTCCCCCATTTCTCTTAACCCAAGCTCTACTTTTCATCTCTATGGTTATATTCTCTGATAATTTCTTTGTCTTTACTATGGGGCTTAAAATTAACCTCTTAAATCCATATCAATCTTGTTTTTCTTTGATGCTTTTATGTTTTTAAACAGTTTTTCAGATACTGTCCTCATTTCTTCAAATCTGATAAAAGGCTAGTGCAGTTCAGCTTACAGAATGTCTTCTGGTAGGCAGCAGCCAGTTGATATTTTCAGACTGATAAGGAAATACTTACTCTGAAATATTGATACGGAGAATTTTGCATGCCAAAGGAATAACCGGGCCAGCCAAATAGCCTTCCTTTATTCTTTTTATCATTTTCTCAGTTTGACATATTTCTATAATTACGTTATACTCAAATTTTTAAACTTACACTTTCCCCCTTTATTTAAAAATGCAACAACATTAGATTTGCTGTTTCAAGGCAAGAATTTTCTATGGCTGATACATACCTGTTTATCTGAAATTTGTGAATGTTTTACTACTTTCTTGATAAAGTAACTATATCTGCAATGAACTTTCTTGTTGTACAATAGCTGTAGTTTGCTTTTTAAAACACATCTTAAGTGAAAATAACTGTATTTTATTTTGAAATTAAACTGGAAAATGAGGTATTACCTAAATCCTTTAACATACAAAAACAGCTTATTTTAATATTTGGTCAATTCAGATGAAAATGACTCTTCCTGAAAAAATCAGTTTCATGATTTTGTTTTGCTCTAAGGACAAGGACTGAATATCAATGAGATGTTTTGCTTCTTACTTCTCTTTTCTCTGATGTGTATTTATGCTACTTTAGGAGATATGGGACATATCTTTTTGCTGGTGTATAAATTACTGTAAAAAATGGGAAGGTTTATAACCAAGACTTTTCTTGTTTATAAGAAACAAACTATTATAGAACTAATTTGATTCTACCATCTATGAAAGTGGTAATTAGAATTTTTCCAAAGAAATTTTAATTTTAATTACCTCGCATACAGATCTTCATATTGGATCATTTAACTTAGGATTGTGGTTTTTATGAGAACACTGTTTGGGAGAAATCAGATCAAATGAGACAATTATTGTGAAAGCAAATTGTCAGTAGAATGAATTTGTCAATGTAATTTGGTGGTATTTTTCCATGGCTTAGTACAACACATTGAAACAAGGGATTGGATGAAATGTTTCTGACATTAATGGGCCATCACCCCCAATGACATAGTTGATCATAAAATAGGCACAGTCCTGAGGAGACACTGACCCTGCAAGGGACAAAACAGCGGAGTATGTCAGAAGGTTGAACTTTAATTATGTAAAGCTCATGCTTGTTTTGCTTTGCATGTAGACATATTCCAGTTGCACGTTTCTTCTACTGAGTCCCTTCACATCAAAATCATAGAAAGAACTCTGCTGACTGTCAGTAGTTCAGGATTCCATCTTATTTTAGCTATGCTTGTCTGTCTCAGCCTGGAAGACAAACAATTCTGAGAGGATATTAGTCTCCTGTATAGAGTCTTATATTGAGACAGAAAAGGAGAGGGGATAGGGGAGGGGGAAGTGGGGGAGATGGTGAGGAGACGGGGAGGGAGAGAGAGTGCAAGAGAGAAAGAAAGAGAGAAAGTATGTAAATGCTGGTGTTGGTGGAGCATGTCCTTGCAGTATGTTCTTATAGAAGCTCTTTTATTTTATTGGTAGTTGCTTTCCATATTGGCTAACTTGTTTGTTTTTAAATTTCATTTTCACTTTTTTTTTTTTTTCCTGAGGAGCTCATTCGAGCTAGTTTCATTATTTCTTTTCTGGATTAGAATGCAAACCCCTCTCTGTCTTCTCTTTCTCCCTTGCATTCAGTCATGCACTCGCTCACTTTTTCTTGCACTTGCTCCAAAGAACGTGACCTGAGTTGCTTCTGTGCCGGATGAGCAGCTAGTCACGTGGGTGGGAGAATTCCTTTTTTTTTTTTTTTTTTTAATTATTTTGAATCTGGAGGGTGTTTTTTTTTTTTTTTTTAACTGTTTATTAAATTTGCCCTACTCTTCTTCCAACTTGAAAATAATATCTCATCTCCACCCACCCCCCCTCCCCAAACTCTTGCCTCTCTGAGTCTCAAGAATCCAACTTGTGCTGTGTAATTCTGTGTCAATTTTTAGTATGGATGCAGAAGTTTATAGTCCATGTAGCAAAAGCAGGCACTTCTCCAGTGCCCAATCCTTTGGTGGTCTGTAGGAGGTAATCAGTAATTGTTGTTTGACTGTGAGGTGATCTGATTCTGCTTTCAGTTAATTTTCCTACCTGAATCTAGTCCACTTGGAGCCCTCTTTCTGATTTGCACAAAGAGTTGATGCCTAGAAGATTTTGCTAAGGAATCTCTGAGATACAAATCCAATGATGCAGTAATAACTCAGAATTATGTTGGGGTATGGAAAAGCCAAGTTGGGCCTAATTTCCCATCCTTAAAGGAGATTATGACTTCTCTGGGCAAAGGAAGTAAGCACAGGAATAGTTTGACAAGATGGAATTAATATATTTTTTCACCTTTGTATAAAAATCTGTGGTAGGTTGGATTATGCACCCTAGAAAAACATGTTCTTAATCTCATTCATTCATTCCTGAGGGTGTGAATCCATTTAAAAAAGGGCCTTTTGCAGATGTTATTTGATTTATGGTGTGGCCCACTGAATGGAACAGGTTTCTTAAGCCAGACTAGGAGAATTAAAGTAATAATGAGAAAAATCCAGGTGGAAAAGTAGAAGCTGGTATCAACAGAATCTGAAAGAGAAAGAACATAACCGCCATTTACATTGCCATGTGATGGAAAAGTCAAGGACCAAAGATCACCAGCAGCCAGCCCCAGAATGCACAGTCTTTGGGAGAAAGCAACACCTTCCTGAATCTCGATTTTGGACTCAACCCTAGATTTTACTCAGAGTTCTTAACTGCACTATCTCACTGTGATTACAGCCCCTTTCTTTGTAGCTCTGGCTGTGTCCTCACACACGTTGCACTGGCCTTTCTCCCTGGCAGACATACTTCTAGATCTTAACTTCTCCCACCCTGTCATTCTGCTGTCCTTTGGTTTCTCTTCCTTCCCTATTCATCATTGACTCATTCTCTGGCTGTGTGGCCGAACTGTTGACTTAGGAGCTTTCTCGTGTGCCTTACCCCTTTACTCTTCGGTCCCACTTTTACGACAGAACTCCTACACCTCTCAGCACTTCTCCCACCTTTCGTTTCCTACACCCACACGATGAGCCCTCTGATGCATGCTGGCATTCACACAGATGGTCTTCAGCTGCACATGAGCTTCAGTGCTGCTCTTGGTTCTTTTGTTTGTTCTTTATTGGTCTGTGCCCACTCATTTCCTGTGGCAATTTTCCCCCAATCCCCCTACTCACCTCTCCCCACTAGCTGACACCTTCTTGCACGGGGTGGCAGCATAGCACAGAGGTTAAGTGCAGGGATTCACCATCCAGACTGCATTCGTGCCCTTGCTATACATGTTACTTTGTGATCCTGGGTATAATTTAATGTCTCTTTTTCTATATTTCTTCATCTGTAAAATGTGGATAGTAATGGCCCCTACTCAATAGGGATATGGGGATTAAATGACTTAATTTTGGTAAAAGAACTTAGAATAGCCCCTGGCACATAGCAGGGACTATAAATGTTGGTTGTTTTTGTCTCTTTTATCACTCATAACATTGAGACTATTGAGTATCTTTTCTCTCTGTTTCCATCCACCATACCTGTGATTTTGTTGACAACTCTGTCCACTCTCTTTGCATTCCCTTTATTCTCAAATATGTTGCATTAAATGTCCCTCTTCCTGTTTCATTTTGCCTACACCCTGGTTCCATGTTCATCTGTCTTCCACATCTTTCATCTCTTCCTTGATGTTAAATCTATACTCTAAGCCTGTACGCATACTGAAATGTCTCCAATTTTAACAGCAACAAAAATACCATCATCAGAAACAACAAAAGGAAAAAAGCACAAAGGAATCTCCATCATCTGCTCTATCTACTTCAGGCCATTTCCTCTTCCTCTCCTGTCTCATGCAGATTTTTGGAAAGATTGGCCTTCCCTCCTTTGTGCACTGCTTTCCAGATCATTTGCTGATGCTGAACAAACATCCAGAAGTTCAGCTGTTTGCCAGAGCCAAAGATTTGCTTTCTGTCCTAGTGTACCCCGAACCTCTTCTGGATTTCACACTGTTAACCAGTTCTAGCTATCGTGACATAAATTCTTGGCTTCCATTGTTCTGCTGTCAGTTAGTTCTGCTCCATGCTCTCTCTCATTCTTCTTTCCATCCAAGTTCCTATATATATGCGTCCCAATCCTTATTCTACATATATTCACTGGTTAATTTAATTTATTCCCATGATTCCATCTGCTATTTACTGGATGTGCCAGTGACTCACAAATCTCTATTTCCAGCCCCAAGTCTCTCCTGAGCTTTCTTACCTCTTTCCAGCTTATCTCCTAGATATGAATACCCATAAGCATCTCAAATTCATTACATCTAAAATTAAACTCATTAAGCTTCCAATTGACACTTTGCTCCTGTATTTCTATCTTAGTGGATGCCTTCACCATCAACCTAAAGAGCCAGGCTGGAAACCAGGTGGTTTTAGTCTTCTCCCTTATACTCAGCATGTAATTCCCTGTTGATATTACTACGCTTAAAATGATCTCTCATCTCTTTCTTCTTTTCAGCATTAGCACACGCTGCCTCAGTATAGGCCTTCACTTTCCTTGAGCAGTTACAAGAATCTCTTTGGTGCTTTCACTCCCCAGTGTCACCTGCTATCCAATCTGTCTTATGCACAATTGTTGGTTATCTTTCTAGAACATCAATCTGATCGTGTACTGTTTTGCTTTAATTTCTTAGATAGTTCCCATTGCTTAATCTAACTCTTGTGATTGGCAGTATTCTTTACCATCCAGTCTGAGCCATTTTTACCAGCCTCAGCTCTTGTCAGAATCCCTCCACACACGAGTGACACAGATCTGTCCCCCTCAGGGTGCTCTTGTCTTCAGTGCCTCGTGCTTGCTTTTGCCATGCTGTCCTCACCACCTGGAATGCTTCTTTTCCCATACCCTGGAAAACTTTTATTTATCTTTCAAAAGCCAGCCCAGTTGTGCTCCTTTTGGTGAATCCTTTCACAAATCCTCAAGATATTCATTTACTCCGCTTTGCTTTCGTAGTGGTTTATAGATAATTATCACATTGGGCTGGAACTGTTTAAATCCCAGTAGGTTCTGTGCTATTTTCATAGCATTCCTGAATTTCGGAACACTGTCTGGAACTTAAAAGGTGCTGATTAAATATTTGCATGATTTTTAGAACTAAGTATTTAAAAGAGATTGAGGGGACAGCTTGGTCAGTGTAGCTTAGAGGAAAGGTAAGACAAATCTTGGTTAAAGAAGGGTATCAGAGTGTCTTAATTTGCCAGGGCTGCTGTAACAAAGCACCACAGACTGACTGGCTTAAACAACAAGAATTTATTATCTCACAGTTTTGGAGGCTAGAAGTAAAAATCACACAAACAAACCCACAAAAAACCGAGGCTTTGGTAGAATCGTGCTTTCTCTGAAGTCTGTTGTATTCTGGTAGTGGCTTGCCAGCAATCCATAACTCAGTCCCAGTCTCTGTCATATGACCTCTTCTGTCTCCTACTGAGTCCAAATTTCCCTGCTTATATGGACTCTGGTCACGTTGGTTTAAGACCACCCTGATTCAGTTTGGCTTCCTTTTAACTAATAGGATCTTGGAAGATCCTATTTACAAATGAGTTCACATCTGCAAGCCTGGGGGTTGGGACTTGGACATGTCTTTTTGGGGGACATGATTCAATCCATAACACAGAGGATGAAAGAAAATTGTCATAAGCCAAAAAAATAGAAAACTTTACATCTGAATGAAGAATAGAGGAACAAAGCATGAAGAGGTAGATCCTTGGGTAAAGGAGAACTTTGGGAAGTTAACACTACAAAAGGAAGATATAGGATATCATCAAAACTCTGCCCGCCAGAGCACCCAAGGAATGACAGGGGCAGATGGCACAGAAGGTAAAGGGTGACCCTATGAAAGAGAAAACTCTTAGCAGAAGGAGTTGCAGAGAGCATCACAGAAGGAATGGAAAGGAGGCATTTCTTTGCAGCTGCTTTGCACACTTCTGCTAAGTGATGATACTACACAGCCATGTGTTTCCCTGCTTTTCTCTAAAAAAGCGTGTGCAAAGAGCCCTGAGTCCAAGTTGCCTTCTCTGTAGCCTGCTTTTAGCTGTTTGGAAAACATCCTTGACTTACAGCCAATTACCTTCACATAAACCTTGAGTCCTCTGCTGTCCTCCAGGGCGTACTTGCAGAAAACAAACAAACATGCAACAACAACCAAAGTGATGTTGTGGAGAGTTATTGGCCATTATTCCTGTCCCTGAAGTGTACTGGAAGGTGCAAACCCAAAACAGTCAGGAGAACCGCTCTGCTCAGTATTTGCAGAGTGGTAAGATGTTACCAGCTTTCTGCAGAGGACATGCCACTAGTGCTTATGGAAATGGGCCCTTGTTTTGTGAGGGTCAAGATCAGAAACAATATTAAATATTCATAAAATAAACTGAATGTATCCATATGCATATGCTTTTTGAGTCTGAAGAATAGAAATATCCTACATATTACTTCCTCCTTGGAAACACTGAGATGCCCCTTAGAGGCGTTTACAAGTAGAGGTTGCAGCAGTGGGAACTGAGTTCATGTGTAGATCTGAAAACAGGGCACTGGAGCTGGTCTGCTTTGTATCTTTTCCGTTACAAGGTCCTCTGAAATGTGTTTAAAAATTGCATTGCAGGCATGAGCAAAACAAACCTGTAAATATTAAGGACATAAAAAGGAAATATCAATAAATATTTACTCTACTGCTATATGTATTGTATAACATTGAACATAAAAATAAATACCCTCATGAATGTTTTTATGAATATGTAATTCACAACACTAAATTTAGTTTTATTATAGATTACCAGAAGATTCTCTGTGACCTATTTATTTTATGATACTTAATATGGTTTCATCTGTAATAAGGCTGTTTTAGACACCATTGCTGGATAGAATTATACATTTGAACTGAATGCCCTTCTTCAGCATTCTTAAATAAAGTTGGAGGAATAGATTTGTTGTCAAAAATAGTGAAAGAAGAAACTGTATTTATAAGATATAGAAAGTAAATGGAGAAATATCTGAGAATTTTAAAGTAGGATATTTCAAAGAAAATATCTTAAAAATGTGTTTAAAGCAGTGAATTTTCCAAATATTAAAGGAAGCTTTCCTTTGACATTTTTGTTTTGTTTGGTGAAAAAAGCATTCTTTAAAAACCAGACTGACCAGAGTGTGAGGAGACACTGAGTGAATTCCTAACCAGTCCGGGAACAAGTGACTGATTTGGTAAAGTTTTGGAGAGACTTGCAGGACTGGAGCAAGGAAGCTGGGGAAAGTGGTTTAAGTTTCTACACTTAGCTGAAGGGTCATTGTGTGGAGGACAGAGTCCCCTCATTCTCTGTTACCTTCAGAAAGCAGATTACAGGCTAAGGAATAGAATGTGCTAGAAGGCATTTTTCAGTTACACATACTTCCTCATGTATAGTGAAGGAAGGATAACCGTGATATCTGCAAACTGACTTGAACTACACCAAGAGGTAGCTCCTCCCCACTTCATTATCAGTTAAGTATATGACCACACACTAGAGTTCAGTGCCCCTCAGGGCTGTCCCGGACTGACGCCAGGGAGCTGTGCTCTCATATTCCACAATTTTCAATCATTGGTTAAGGAGTGGGGGCCACGTGGGGGTGTAGAACCTCCAGTAGCCTAGAGGAGTCCACCAAAGAAGGGTTGCAGATGTCAGCTGCTGGAAGCAACATCTCCTTGAAACCACCAAATGGGTAAAAAGTGGTTCAAGTATATCTGGGTGAAACACTAGCATTGACTGCTACAAATCTCTGTAACACAGTGAACATCCTTGTTAAGGAAGCAAAGACTGAACGACGGGTGTTAATAAACATGATATTGTTAAATTACAAATATTTCAGCTATATGGCACTCTTAGGTAATGAATACTATGCAAGGTACACTTCCAGTAAAAAATAGCAGGCAAAGAAAACATAAAGATATAACGACCAAGTAGGGTTTATCTCAGGAACGCAAGGTTGGTTTGGTGTTAGAGATATTGTTCATCAGAATATAAAAGATTGTTTGAAAAAATGATTCTATCATTAAGTACAGATAAAACACACTTGATAAAATTCAACACTCATTCATTATTTCAGAAGGAAAACACACTAGGTATATAATAAAGGGTATCTACTCAACATCTACAGTAAAAAGCACAATCACAAAGGCAAGAACACTTTTTCTTTAAAAGCAGGAAAAATGGATACCAACTATCATTCAGTGACCACTGTACTCCAGATTTTGGCTGTGATAGCAAGACACAAAAAATTGAAGTTATAAGAGTTATAAGCAAAGAGTCAAAATTGTTATAGTTATTAGATTATATTATTTTCTAAAAAAAAAACAAAAATGCTGACAAGTTTTTTGAACTTATAAGACATTAGAGCAGGACTGCTGGATATTAGAAATCCACATAATTGCTTCAGTTTGCTAAAGCTGCTGGAATGCAATATACTGGAGATGGGTTGGCTTTTTCAATGAGGATTTATTAGATTACAAATTTACGGTTCTAAGGCCATGAAAATGTCCAATTTAAGGCATCAAGAGGAAGATAGTTTCTCTGAGGAAAGGCTGCTGGTATCTGGGTTTCCTCTGTCACATGGGAAGGCACATGGTGACGTCTGTTTGTCCTTCTCTCCTGGGCTCTGGTTTCAAAATGGCTCTCTCAGTTTCTGTGGGTCCTTCTTCCTTCTCCCGGGGCATTTTCTTTCTAAACTCTCTCTCTTTGTGAGCTCTCTTAAAGGACTCCAGTGGAGGATTAAGACCAACCCTGAATGGGCTCGGTCACATCTCCATGGAAACAACCTAATCAAAAGATCCCACCCACAATAGTTCTGCACCCACAACAATGAATGAAAAGAACATGGCATTTTCTTGGGTACGTAACAGTTCCAAACCAGCACAGTAATTCATCATGATAATAAATTATAAAATTAAAGCCATATAATTATCTGAATATTTCAAAAAGTATTTGAAAATTCCTCATCAGTTCCTTATGAGCTCTCTCCTAACCAGGAACAGAAGGCAACTTTCTCAACTTGAAAAAGAGCATCTACAAAACACCTTCAGCAAACAAAAAACTTAATAGTAAAACAATGATGAATATTTTTCAATTAAGATCTGGAACGAGAAAAGGATGTCAGCTCTCACCGATTCTGTTCAGCATTGTATTGGAGGATTTAGCCAGTGTAATTGGGAAAGAAGAAATAATGGCAACCAGTTTGTAAAGAAAAGTAACAATGTAATGTGGTGACAATATGATTGTCTATGAAAAAAATCCAATGGGATCTACAAAGAAGGTACCAGAAAATTGAGTGAGTTGAACCAGGCCATAAGTTGCTCCCCTGCCCCCCCACAAAATATCAATTTGCATCTACTAGCAATGAAAAATCAGAAATTAGGAATATGATGTCTGACTGAATAAAGGCATATGATTTACTTAGAGGAAAATCTGACAAAAGATGTACATGGCCTGTACACTGAAAACTATAAAAAATTAGTGAGAAATTTTTTAAAATGTCTAACTAGAGAGATAAACTGTTCATGGGTTGAAATACTAATATTAAGATGTTAATTCTCCTTAAATTAGGGTTGTCAGATAAAATAGAGGATGCCCAGTTAAATTTGAATTTCATATAAAAACAGATGCTTTTTAAATTTAAGTATGTCCCATCTGGGATTTTTATTTGCTAAATCTGGCAACTGTATCTCAAATTGATTCTATGCAATCCCAATCAAATTTCCAGTTTTTTTTTTTTTTTTTTGGTTGAAATTAACAAGCTGATTCTAAAATATACTTGGAAATGCCAATGATCCAGAAAAACCAAAATAATTTTTAAAAGTTAGAACATTTGAGGACTAATAGAGTGCAATTTCAAGACCTATTATAAAGCTACAGGAATCAAGAGAGTGTGGTATTGGCATTAAGATAAACAGAGTCACAAAATAGAAAGTTTAGAAATAGACCGAGACGTATATGGATAACTCGTTTTTAACAAAGGTGACAAGGCAGCTCCATGAAGAATAGTCTTTTCAACCAATAGTGCTGGAATATGTGGATATTTATATACCAAAGAATGATTTAATCCATAACTCATACCTTATAATAAAATTAGCTTAAAAATGGAATATGGGCCAAATATGAAACCTAAAACTCTAATCCTTATAGAAGGAAACATAGGAGAAAATCTTGGTGACCTTATGTACAACACAAAAAAGCATGATCTGTGAAAGAACAAATTGACAAATTTGACTTCATGAAAAGTGAAATCTCTTATTTTTTGGAAAAGCACTGTTATGAGAATGAAATGACAAGCCATAGACTGGAAGAAAATCTTTGCGAAATACATACCTGATAAAGGACTTGTACATAGAATATATAGGGAACTCTCTAAACTCAACAGTAATGAAACAAACAAACCTATTTAAAATATGGGCAAAAGATTTTAGCAAACATTTCACCAAAGAAGATATACGGATGGCAAATAAGCACATGAAAAGAACTCCAGCACTATCAGGCAGTGGGGATATACAAATTAAAACTACGACATGATATCACTGCAAACTATTTGAATATCTAAATTAAAATGACTGCTCATACTATGTTTTTGTGAGAATACAGAGCACCTGGCAGTCTCATACACTGCTAGTGGGAAAGTAAAATGAAAAGTAAACTGTTGAAAAATGTTTGCCAGTTTCTTTAAAAAATTAAACATACACTTACATGATAGAGCCATTCTCCTTTTGGTATTTACCCAAGAGAAACGAAAACATTTATCTATACATAGACTTGAATGCAAATTTTTCTAACAGCTTGTTTTATAATAGCCCAAAAAGTAGAAACAACTTATCTAATATTCATTAACAGGTGAATGGATTAATTAAATGTCATATAAGCATACAATGGAACACTACTTGGCAATAAAAGGGAAGGAACCTAATACCCACGCATAATATGGGTGAACATCAAATATTTATCTTGGATGAAAGCAGACAAGAAAGTGTACATACCATATGATTCAATTTATATAAGGTTCTAGAAAATGCAAACTAACTTACAGCAATAGAAAATGGATCCGCAATTACCTGAAGAGATGGAAAAGAGGTGGGAGAAAGGAGGGAGTTATAAAGGAGCATGAGGAAACTTTTAGGGGTGATGGATTTGTTCATTACCTTGATGGTGGTTATGGCTTCACAGTTCTATACATATTCCCAAACTTATCACATAGTACGTTTTAAATATGTGCACGAATACTTTAATAAAGGTGTTAAATAAACTGAAAAACAGTGATGAATACAATAGAATTCTGAAGAGCCAGAAGCATAACCACACAAAACAATGAACTGGATCTATATGAAACAATGTAGATAAATCCCTAGAACGTAGTGGTAACATTTATGTAAAAGTTCTGCTTAACAAAATACAAGTCTGGATGCATAATGAGTACATAATTATCTATAATAAATGCTGGAAATAATTTACTATAAAACAGGATTGATACACACAAGTTGAAGATAGGAGAGGAGGGGGAGGAGATGGGATGGAACTTAGTGGTTTCTAAGACTTTTCTCTCCTTAAAATATAAAATATATAATATATGATAAATATTTAGCACACTGTTAGTATCTGTTCAACTTGAGAGTAGGGATATAGTTGGATTCCTATTGTATTGACTTCCATACTTGTCTATGTTTTGTTAAGTTTTACATTTAGCAGTCATTGGACCATGTAGGTTAGCACCTACCGAAGGCCCTTTGCTTGGTTGAGCTTTCATACAATAAAGAAGACAGACAAGTCCCTGCCTTCACGGAACCTTTCCTCTAGGGAGGAGAAAGATGTTAAATGCAAAATTAAATGGATAATTTTTCAGCTAAATTTGTGATCAGTGCTATAAAAAAACGAAGAACAGGTGCTGTGAGCATGTTATATTGGGGGTGCCTCTCACATGTAGGGAGGGGGAGAAGCTGTGGAGAGGAAAGGCTAAGCAGAGACTGGGAGGCGAAGTCTATTCTGCACTGAGTTTGCAGGGGGTTGGTCGGGCGGAGGCTCTGAAGTGAGTTTGAGGGAGACGATTACAATGGGTGGTGCTTTTATATGGCCTTTTCTACAGCTTGTCTCCTTGTAAATTAACTTGTTTTACTATGCACCATAAACGTTGATATTTTTTAGAATGTATTTTGGGGGGCTCGAATTATGAAAGTCAGTGATATAAATAAGCATAAAAACTTTTCGATTAGGTTAATTCGAATTGTCATGAATTGAATGAGTTGGATTAAAAATCGGAGCACTGTTGTTTTTAAGTGTTGCTTCTCTTATTACTTTTTCCCCATATAGTTGATCTCTTGCAGACACCAAAGTTTAAATTCTGATGACCCTGCGGAATCTGTGAAGTTTCCACCTACAGCTCGCTTAATGCTATTCTGAAATGCTCTACAGTCACTGTGCAGGTGTTGTAAGTTTAGCAACTGTTCTAGTTTGCTAGTGTTGCCAGAATGCAAAACACCAGAGATGGATTGGCTTTTATAAACGGGGGTTTATTTGGTTACACAGTTACAGTCTTAAGGCCATAAAGTGTCCAAGGCAACACATCAGCAATTGGGTACCTTCACTGGAGGATGGCCAATGGTGTCTGGAAAAACTGTTAGCTGGGAATGCACGTGGCTGGCGTCTGCTCCAAAGTTCTGGTTTCAAAATGGCTTTCTCCCAGGACGTTCCTCTCTAGGCTGCAGTTCCTCAAAAATGTCACTCTTAGTTGCACTTGGGGTATTTGTCCCCTCTTAGCTTCTCCAGAGCAGGAGTCTGCTTTCAACGGCTGTCTTCTCTCATCTGCAGCTCCTGTGCTTTCTTCAAGTGTGTCTCTCTTGGCTGTAGCTCCTCTTCAAAACATCACTCACAGCTGCACTGAGTTCCCTCTGCCCATCAGCTCATTTATATGGCTCCATTGATCAAGGCCCACCCTGAATCGGCGGGGCCATGCCTCCATAGAAATTATCTCATTAGAGTCATCACCTACAGTTGGGTGGGGCGCATTTCCATGGAATCACTCAAAGAATTACAGTCTAATCAACACTGTTAACGTCTGCCCGCACAAGATTGCATCAAAGATAATGGCGTTTGGGGCACACAATATATTCAAACTGGCACAGCAACTGTTTGATTATTTCAAAGAAATGTATTTATGGAAGAGTAGATGGTACTTGTAGAACAAGCAAATCTTAAGTGCAGTATTCCATATGCTAGAGGCTGGCCAAGATGGTTGTTTTGTCCTGATATGCCTTTTGAGTAATCCAAATCAGACCAAGATATACAAGATAGCACACATTTCATATTTGCTTTACTGGCAACTAAGGAGAAGCTGTTTGAATTTTTTAAAATGCTGACCTCAGAAAACTTTTGAACAGCAGTTTCTCAATCAGAATCCCTGTGTTTTTTTTATTTTTTATTTTTTTGTGAATGATATGAGCACCTGCTTTATGAATTCTTGCCTCATTAATATAAAGCAACCCACATTTTCTAGTATCAATGATTCACTGTTAAAATATGATAGAGTACACTTTGCATGAGTGAGGATAGCACATTGAATGTTAACTTACAGTCATTTTTCAGGAAAAATCTCAAATTACTCTTAAGTTCTGTTCTTGGCTTAATCACAGGGGATGAGAGACTAGAAGACAGTTGATGCATTTTCTTGACATGATTTTTAAAAATTAATTTAGGCTGTGTATCAGTAGAAAAAATAACCTAGCATTTCTTAGACTAAATCCAAGTTGGTACCTGTTAAGGAAACCCTGATATGAATTATCCATTTTAACCGTTACCATATAAAATCACTGTTTAGTTTTTCTTTTGTTACATTTGCTTTGACATATTTAAATTGAAAAAATCAGGCATCTAGGATTCATAAAAATGAAATTTTAAATCCCTGAGCACTTAATCTTCATATTTGTGTTAAAAAATTTGTGAGAAGGGCAGATTTCTATTTATGTGATTTGTGCAGTATCATTCTCAAAAATTTGTAAGCATGGTAAGACAGTTATAAATGTCCAAATTTAGAGGACATTCTTGTGTAAAAATGGATGAATTTCATTGGACTACAATGATACGTCTTTGTAATTTGAGGATAATTTCAAATCAATTTGACACGATTTTCCATTTTTAAACCATTATGATGTATTCCCTTTTTTTGAGAGTGACTTCAATAGATTTCTTCCCAAAGAATTTCTGAAAGCCATTTTGTTAATGTTTGACTTGGTCACCCCATTTTGCTAAGATTTAAATATCCCCCATTAGTATGTTAACACTAATATTCATAGTAAAACGTGTACATGCCAAGTCATCTGTCTTCGTAAAAATCCAATTGTGTGGTCAAGCTTCAACCACAGGAAGGAGGCTCAGCCTCAGATTTTCCTAGATCAGTTGTCAACCCACTGTTTTCAGTTAGATTATTTCCAAAGTTTTAGAATGTGGACTTTTTTTGTTTGTTTAGGGTGCCACAGTTCTTTTTGTTTATTTGTTGATTTGTTTTGTTTTTGAGAAAAACAGTCAACTACAAGTTTCAGAGGGACTTCTATTACACTTAATCAGGAGCCTTTAATTCTTGATATAAAATATTAATAACAAAGAAATAACAATGGTTGAATCAGATCTGCTATGTTCAAAACAGGCTTCTTGTGCTTGCTTCTCCTTCAGGGAATGCATCCTTTGGGTTGCTTTTTTATTTCAGATATTTTAGGAAACAATTAAAGATCAGACAGTAAACAGAGTTATGATTTTTGAAAGAATTAGTAATAATAGCTAACATTTATTGAGAGTTTTCTATGTAACGTGTTCTTTTTTAAGCAATATGCATGGATTCTCTAATGGTGTCATCGTTTATTATTATCATTTTATAGTTGGGAAATGAAATGTAGTCAGGTTAAATATTTGGCTCTGGATAGGTAACTTAGCATGTGATATGGTCTGGATTCAAACAAGAGCAGGCAATCTGGTTCCAGAGCCTGCCCTCTTAAGACAAGACTACATTGTTGCTAATTATTAACATTTTTCTTTTCTCTATATATGTATTTCTAGAGTTCAGTGAACTGAAATGTGTTCTTTTTTTTAAGTATGCTGAGCTTTCTCAAATATTTTATTTTGTTGTGAAAGAGGCGAGTTGGAAGCTACATTTATGCTAAATACCACTGTCGACATATTCATATATTTTCATTCTTCCTAAGAAGTATAGCATAGAGAATTCCATTTATCTTAAAATTTATGAAAATAGGGAGATACTAAATTCAATTTAGTAAGCAATATACCCTTGAAAATGTTGTATTAGGAGACTTGGAAATTCTTCTAGAAGATCTGGCCAAAGAGATAATGCGCAGATTGTAAATAAAATATAATGATCGTGTAATTGTGAGACTCATGGTGGTGTAGAGTATTAAAAAAGTAAGCTCAACATTAAAAGTAATTTTTTCTGTACTCCTCTTTTATGTTTATGTAATTAATTCTTGTTTAGGCACAACATAAGGATACTCTGGTATTGAAAAAGTAAGAAAATATGAACTTCACTGGTATTTTTGTGTGTTTATTCACTTAGTAGAAAATACTTTGATGTTATATATATATTTCTTGTTTTGAAATGTTGTCAGTAGTCCGTGATCTAGTGATGTATAAATCTTGTTTCGACACTTGCAAACACTTCTCCAAGGAGGTAAATAGCTATAACCAGGAAATATCTAGGTTGTGGAACCTGAAAATACACAATTTGGGGCCCTCTTTAGGAAAAGGAGTGAGAATTATGAATATGAAAATAGGTAGATATGTGAATATTTATTCAGAATGAGAAAAGTCACAACATACATATTTCAAAAGGCTGACAAATGCCGCAAATGTCACAAAATACCGAAAATTAATGTTCTTATTAACTAACGTAACTGTTATTTTGCCTGTTTACACACAGTTTTTGGCCGCATATACTTTGATTGCCTCTTCATTTGCAAAAATTTAATGATATTTTATATAGAAAAAATAAGAATGACAGTCTTTCCTCCAGCATGGTTGATTGAAATGTGTTTTTAAAGAAATTATTACTAGTTTAGAAAATATCTTTTGAATAATGAGCCTTACAACTCATTATTGATAATGTTTTAAAAATTTATGAGATTGTTTTCACAATTGAGCAAATTTCTATCAGTTTTTTTGTGGTTGATTAGAAAGCGTATTTAATTTTTAGGTCATGTTTTTTTTTTTGAAGTCATTTTTTTTGTAAAATTATTAAGAATTTAATCTTTTTTCCAGAATGCCTATATAATTCATTCCTCTTTGATTGGATTATCAAATAACCAAAGTGCCTATTAATTACTTTTACTGACAAATATTTCTTTCTGTTAATGAATTCTGTTTTTGCTGTAATCTGAACAAAATTGGTACAATTTACTCCTAAATGTTGGAATGATTTTTATTTGATTTCATTGCTCATGTTTGTAATGTTTGTTTTATATCCATTAAATTTTCTCCTGAATTTTCTCTCAGTTTTTCAGAAAATACATTGAAAGATGGCCAAAAAAGTTGACCTTTCTGTACAAACAAATTAAGGATCCATAGGGCTCTCTTGCTTTACAGAAAGATTCCAAAATTTCATTAAAATGGAATACTTGAGCTTTATTAAATACTCCATTTCTATCAAAAAAGTAAAAACGATAAAAGTATGTTGCATTTTTTATTTTCCATTCTGTGTTATCAAATATTTTCCTTACAGGAGAGAACTGTTTTGAACAAGTGGCAATGAAACGGATTCTCTGTACAGTGTTACATATGTGATGTTTGGAGAAATTTTTCCCAGACTAAGTTCTGTCTTTGTACATTTCACATTTTCTTTCTCCTCCACTATACACCTACATGTTTATGGGGTCAGGACTTGTAAGCACTTTGATATCACCGTAAGACCTTGACCATGCCTCTTCCTGTCCCAGCATTACATGATCTCCCACGTGGGTGGGAGGAGGGGTCCTAGAAGCTGTTTCTACCTCAGGAGGGCATCGGTAATTCAGTGAAACACCCCTGGCGGCTGTGAACCACGTAAATATATGCAATAAGACCCAAACTAATGTTATCACCCACTCACCTTCACCTTAGCCACTTGTAAAAGGTGGCCTGGCCAATGCCTTCTGACATGGGGGGAAGTGTGAGAGGGCAGGGCTGAGTGGAAAGAGAGCATGGAAAGCTGGCAGGTTTCGTGGTACAACACAAGAGTTGAGAAGTTGCAATGGAGAACTTAGGTATCACAAAGCCAAAAATAGTTACTGTCTGGCTCTTTACAAAAAAAATTGGGCCACTGTTGTTCTATACTATTACACTCATTAAAAATAATAAAATAGAGCTGTATTACTGGTTTTTAAATGTATCTTTGTCATATTATTAGCTTTTAAAAAAAAGCAAGTAGCAGAACAGTATGTGCAATGTGAATATTTTGGAACAACCACCTCTATCCTCAAATCATGCATAAATGATTGTATAAGGAGATCTTAATTCTGGAAGAGTATACAATAGAGTGTTAAAAGTGGTTATATAAGGGAGTGAAATTTAAAGAACAGCAGTCATTTTTTAATCACATATTAGTTTCTGAACTTATAATGAGGACCATTACTACAAAATTTAAAATAAATTAGAACTGATTAAAAAATATAAACAAATAATATAAAGAGGATACATCTTACCATCACAAAAAACTGTTGCCCTCTTCCTTCTCTACCATCCATCCATCCATCATCTGTTTATCCAAGTATTCATATTTACCTACTTTCCAATGCTTCTTGTCTTTCAACCCTTCTTTGTTCCTTTTTCTTCTTACTTAGTAGATATTTCAGTGAGGGTCCTTCTGTATCTGAAAAGACCTATGTTCACCCTCACTCTTGAAAGAAAGTTCAACTTCTAGAGATTAATAGAATTCTTAGCTGATGGTTATTTCCCCTGTGCCGTTTATAACTATTACTCCATTGACTTTTGTCATCTGTTGTTTCCTCCCCCCATCACCTATAACATTTAATATTTTTCTTTTATTCTTGATATTCTGCTGTCAAACATCCTCTGTCTAGGAGTGAAAGTATTTTCATTCATATCTTGTAGTAAGTTACTAAATTTCTCAGCCATTAGATATTCAGGAAGGACGTCATCAATATTTTGGAATTCCTGTTAAGTATATATTGGAGCTTAATTTATTGTGTCACAACTTCTCTTCTGTATTGTAACTTTCTCATTTTCTAATTTTCTGTGGATTAATCTTTCTGTGCTATTTCTTGGATCTGTTTCACAAAACATTTTATTTTTTTTGATTCTTTATCTTTATAGTTTGGAATTTATCCATTCTACTTTCCTAATGATTATGTTTTTAATTTTCAGATTTCTATTGGGTTCTGTTTAATATACAGCAGTATCTGATTCATATTCACCCTTTTGTTACAACATACATTGTTTCTGGCTTATGGACATTATTCCTTCTTGTGAAAGAAGGGTGCCCACTCCGTCCTCTGTGTTCCTGCAAAAGAAAGTTTTATTCTACTCATTTCTACAGGTTTTTATAGCATACAAGGTAGTCTCCTATGTGACTGTTTTCAGGTATTTCAGGGAGGGTACATTTTTTCTGAAGCCATAAGGTGTATCTACATGTCTTTAATCTCAAGGGACAGTTTTTTGGGGCTAGACGGGAAACAGCAGGAGCGGGAGACAGGAGCACGGAAGGAGCCCAGCAAGGAGCCCTTATCTAAATTGCTGCCTGCCTTCAGGCTTGCAAAGCTTTGGCCTTTTGCCAGCCTGGTGCCGGCCTTCAGGCTTCCAGAGTTGGGGAAGTGGGCCCGTTGTATAATCTATCAAGCCGGGGAAACTTCCATGTCTCCACATCTCCCCCCTTTTTATTATGATTACAATTTCATTTAGTGACATAAAGCTCATTCATAGGGATATCATGGGGGTTCTGGGAACGGGTGCCACGTTTTCTTAGGCTGGTCCATTCGCACTGGAGTCAGCTTTGGGAGGTATCTTCTTTGCACGGTAGTTACAGCACAGCATTGTTGGTTCTCTGGGAAACAGGACGGTGGGCTTCAGGGTTCCATTGGGCTGTTTTGTGATAGATAACCTTTTAAAAATAACTGAAATTATAATTATTAGTATTATATTGTTGTTTGATGTTATGCACATTAGTAACCAAAGGAAGGTTAGAAGTTTCTAATTTTTATAACATTGTCTAAACTTTTTTTTTTTTCACAATTTATAACATACTGCATGAATTTAATCATTTTTTAGTAGTTTATTTATTTACTTATGTTTCTAAGGTGAAAGAATAAATTCTTTGTAACTGCTGGGGATAAAAAGATATTTTTTAGGGTTTGACCTTGAGAAAGTAGAATGTTAAAAGTGGTTAGGTTTGAAACAGTATATATATATATATATATATATATATATATTTTTTTTTTATTTAGTTAAAGTTAAGGAAAAGACTTAGCTTTTTTAAAAGTGAGAAGACAATATTTTTAAATAACCAAGGACATGATAAACTTAACATATGTTGAGTGTAAGAAGTTATTTTGATAAAAGAGACTTTTTTGCATCCTATACTGATTACTCAGAAAGACACTTTTGCAACCTTTTATTAAGAAATAACACCTTAATAATTTAAGGAAACCTTTTTTTAATAAAAACAGCAGGAGACCATAACATGAAGAGCTTGCAGTACAGTGAGGAATGTTTTATTTTTATGAATTATTTGGCACATACCCACAACATTGAATATTAATTACTGCTTTGGGTGGTCGTTAAAATATTTAATGCTATTTTGTTTTATAAAACCACCTTTTTTTCTTTAAGTTGTGAGGTTTTATTGTTAAGCAGTGTTATTACTAGTTTTTACCGTTTTTTAACTTTGACCACAGAAATAATTGTTTTCACAAACTTTTTACAGCTTTTTGTATTTATCTTTTAACCTTGACTGCAGAAATAAATTTTCCACTTTCTACAAACCTTCTACAACTTTCTGTATCCATCTAAGCTTTATCCCACATTCTTATCCTTCCAGGCTTTATTTTACATTCTTAAACAATCAGTCATTTAGGACAAAGCTACTTGCCTTTTTCCCTTAATTAGAAAAACATTCTTTATACCTTTTATACAACATGCTATTACCACCAAAATTAAACTTGTTAGAATGATGCTAAATATTTTAAAACATTCTTTATATAGAGAGGGAGTTAAAGTTCTCATTATCAGATTTCTTAGTAGAGATATTATTTTATGACACTGGTTTTTCACACAAATGCAAACTGTGTAAACTGCACAAAATTTAAAGGAGAGCTATGAATCTGGGGTTATGGTTAGTGGGGCTGAAACTCACTGAGTTTGCATGCATGACTCTTGGATTAACTTAGCTTTACTACACAATAGACTAATTGAAACAAAAGAAAGCAAAGTGAAGACAATAAACAAAAAATTACACACTTACCCAGCACAGGGAAAGTTTGAATTATGAAGCTACCTTAACTCAGATGCGTTTGGCATTTGTATATGGCGGGCACTTTCATCTGGACTTCCCAGTCCAGGTACTCTAGGAAAAATTTCTGGGCAACCGGTTAAGCATAATGGGGTAAACACAAATTCTCTGGCTACTGCTGCCTTGTGAAGACAGCATTGCAAAACTGGTGGGGCTCCTCTAGGGAGGGAAGGCAGCAGTGGTGGCAATAAAGGAGGAAAAGGAAGGAGCGAGGCTATAGTCATTTCCCCACTGCCTTTATCGGCTGGCGGTATGGGGACCGAGGGTTTGGGCGGCAGGAGGGATTCATCGGGGAGAGCGGCGGTTTCTTCTTTAGAGACCTCAGTTTCAGAACTCTCAGTCTCGGCAATATGAAGAGGGGCCAGGGCAGTGCCAATAAGAGCCATGTAGTAAATGTTTTAGAGGAAACTTTTTGTCCTTGCTCAAAGTGGCACTTTAAATTTTGTCCAATGCGCTCGCATACATCTAAGTCTAATGTGCCTTCCTCAGGAAACCAAGGATTATTTTCAACAACATTATACAATAAAGAGTAGAAATCATTTTCTGAAACAGAAGCTTCACTAGCCTGCAGCAGCCGTTGTAAAATTAACATATACCAGCGCTGGGGAACACTGAGAGACTGACCCATACTGTTGAGTGGCTGAAATTTCTGACCCACCGCGAGACAACTCGCTTGTACTTACTGCGCAGCTTCCAAACGTCGTGGTCGGGACTGGAGCGCCTCACACGGGGTGCCAATTGTGAAAGAAGGGTGCCCACTCCGTCCTCTGTGTTCCTGCAAAAGGAAGTTTTATTCTACTCATTTCTACAGGTTTTTATAGCATGCAAGGTAGTCTCCTACGTGACTGTTTTCAGGTATTTCAGGGAGGGTACATTTTTTCTAAAGCCGTAAGGTGTGTTTACATATTCTTTATCTCAAGGGACAATTTCTTTGGGGCTAGACGGGAAACAGCAGGAGCAGGAGACAGGAGCACAGAAGGAGCCCAGCAAGGAGCCCTTATCTAAATTGCAGCCTGCCTTCAGGCATGCAAAGCTTTGGCCTCTTCCCAGCCTGGTGCCCGCCTTCAGGCTTCCAACTCTGGGGAAGTGGGCCTGTTGTATAATCTGTCGAGCCAGGGAACCTTCCGTGTCTCCACACCTTCTTTTATAACTGAGGGGTTAAACATACTGTATAAGTTAGGATGTATTTTGCAAGTAACAGGGATCCTGACCAAAACTGGTTTGACTCATAAGACCTTTGTTGTTTACTAATGAGAAGTCTGGAGGAAATCAGATCGGAATTTGGGTTCGGGGCTCCGAGAGACCGTCATCTCCTCTGCTGTCTTCACATGAGAGTTGTTTGCAAAGCAGTAAGGACGACGGTATCAAAAAAAAGGATTTCTTCTCTCAAATCAGAGACGAAAACTATCCAATTAGGTCTCAGTAAATAAAAAATGTAAAAAAAAAATAAATAAGGAAGGCTCGTATCTTTTTTGATTAGAACTGGGGCACACACACACATACAAAGAACCACATTGGCAAACAGGAGTGGGTTGGGCAAGCCTGAGTCCAGGGGTCCCCCTGGGTCCTGGAGGATGGGGGTTATCCTAATTTAGGCAGCAATCAACACGGTCTACCACGTGCTTGTTAAAAATCCGTTTTGGAAGATCCTATTTTATTTCAATTTCCCTAAAAGTGAGTTTTCCCAATGTACTTTGAATTATTTGGTTGCAATTTCATCACAATTCTTTTTCCTTTTCTTTTGCCCCGAAAACCGTCTTCTCTATGATACTGAGAGGGTTGCTTCCATCTGCCCTGACATTCAGAACCAGCACTTAGGTTGATGGCTTCAGTTTTCTCTCTGGTGTTAGAATTTAATTATTTTCCCAGTGTCAGATTTAGTTCACTGATGAGAAAAAAAATGCTCAAGATATGACTCTTAAACCCTGGAGACAGTATATGCTCTTAAGTTCTTTAAGATAAATTCTGTGAGTTAAGGTACTTGTGTAGGGTCTCATCTCCCATTCCTTTTTTTTTTTTTTTTTAATTCCCTGAGCCTCAAGGACATTTCTAGGTATCCCCTCATTTCTGAACCCCAAAATACTGATCAGCAAGTTAAGTTGTTAAGAAAACTTGGAGCAGAAGTGCATGGAAGGCCCACCTGGTGTTACATACCCGTGTCTCAGTCATTGGCCAGACTTTTGGGTACTTGCCTTCCAGTTGGAGAGAAGCCGTGTGCACACAAATTATGAGTGCTGAGTTGAGAGTGCTGGCCACTGTATTCCCTCAGTTTTGAAGAGAATGAGCATATTATCTCCAGGTAAGGTGATAGGGGGAAAAAAAAAGAAACAAGAAGAAGAGGGGGAGAAGGAAACTGCCGTGAACAGATCCTTTGTTCAGAGTGATAATTGGATATTAGCTCCAGCTGTCCAAGGTGGCACCTGCAATAGCAATGCTAAGATGACACCAGATCACACTCCTTTCATAATTCCTGAAGAGTAGATTTAGTTTAACCTTGGCTGCAGTGCGCCCTGGTGACATTATTTATTGCTGTTTTCTAATTTTATTACTTTTCTATTTTCCAAATGGCAGTTTTCACTTTACACCTTGAGTTGTTTTGACACAAGATTTGAATCTCAAGATTTCAAAACACTTTATTTGAGGCTCCTTCATATTGTGGGTGAATGGCTGTCATTAAGGAAGTGTTTGAATATCGCATCATACTTCATAAGTGTGTCACGGAAAATAGCCCTGCTGCTGTTGCCACGCCACTCAAGTTAAATGGCTCAGACATGTCCTGCATCTTATAATCTTACTGACTTACAAGCAGATTCATCTCCTGTGAGAGCCAGGATATTTATGCAGCAATACAGCAACCAGGCTTTAAGGTCTTCTCCATTGCAGATGGGAGGTCTATTTATAAAGCCCTCTCCTCTTTTACTGATTCACTTGATTTTTAGATTTTTTAAAGCTTTTATTTTTCAATTTATATTTCAAACATTTAGGTGTTTATTTAAGTTGTTTCAACCAGTCAAATGTTAATTGTAATATGAATAATATGTTACACTATGTGATTTTTTCCCCTATTAAGTGAAAAATATCATATTTGGTGTGATGGATTCCAAATTGACTTTGTCATAGTCTATAAGACCGATAGCCATAGCAGCAAAATTTTTGTCGCAGAATTTGCAGAAAATCTATTTAAGTCACTACTGGTTAAATATTCTTCAGTAGTTTCCCTTCACACAAGATTAATTTCCAAACTCCAGATCACGGCCTGAGAAGCCCATCCGTTCTAGTCCCTTCTGCCTCTCCAACTTCCTCTCCCTCTACTTCACCTTGTGCGCCAGCCATTCCTGAACTCCTTCCAGTCTTCAGATGCAGTAAACTCACTCCTGCTTCTGTAGCGTTAGAGTGTTCTCTGTTCTCTGGAAGATTCTTACCTTGCTTACTTTTTGTCTAGAAAATTCTTATATGCCTTTAAAGACAGTGGACATGGTGCCTCGTGTGTGGAACCTTCCAGAACGCACCCTCTTTATTGATGTACGCTTGTGTGCCTGTCAGCCCTGGAAGAATGTGTAGCCTACTTAGATGGAAGGACCTTAGTGCCCACTGTCCCCGTGAACTAGGTACCTAACCAGACAGACTAAACCAGTAATTTCAAGTGGGACAAAATAGGTGGATTAACTGCTAAGAATTCCCAGTGAGGGATGATCTCTGTGGCAAAGGGCTAAGCTGAGAGAGGTACTGTTTAGCCCACCAGGAAGGGTGAGTGGAAGATTATTTGGCAGCAATCAGAAGTTACAGTGTACCGTTTTTCCAGACACTAATAGCAGAGGCAGGTGCACACCTAGGGGGCCCCCGGTAGGGAGTTGGATTTGGGCAGCATCAAAAGTCAGATTATAAAAAGTTACATGGAGAGTTAAAAGTTAACCCTTGTGCACATGACAGGTGGGTCGGTTGATTAGTACTGGATGAAGCCAAAGAGGAGTCCACAAGCTTTGCATGAGCCCCTCCCCATAGCTTCCTTTTCTTAAACTAATGAATGCAGTGCCCAGAAGTTTTCTATGTGCAAGTGAAGTCTCCCTGTGGAATGATGAATGTGTTTAAGGAAAGAATAGGTTTACCCTGTTCTTACAAAGAATGTTCTGCTCCATTTTCCATTGCTGTTTGAGATCATGATGTAAGAAACTAAAAGGAGGAGGAAGCAGAGGAGGACAAGGAGCTCAGGGAGGAGGACAAGGAGCTCAGGGAGGAGTGAAGTGAAGGCCTCTCAGAGGCTGCTGGGTGCCATACAGAATAGCCTCAGTTGAACCAAGGAAGTATCTACTTATCATTTGAGCCTTAATTCAGGCCCTCCTTGAAGGCTGTGGAATGTGACCACAGAGGTACAGTCCTATTGGCAATACCTACCGATTACATTGCCTCCCTGCCCTATTGCAAATCCCAGGGAGGAGAACATGGAATATTTGATTCACCAGATACTTAACATAACCTGGCAACATTTTGATTTTAATTTTTTAAATGAAATGATTTATTTAACAAGGGTTGTAAGATAAAACTTATAAATGATAATTAAGGATAATTAAATTAATGATCAAACCAAAATTATATGGTTGGCTGTCAGACCTAGGAAAATTATATAATTACCTTTTTGTTGCATAAAGAACACATCATGGAGTTTCCTTCCAAGACTTAATAACATAGAGCATGTTTTAATTCACTTTTCCTAAGAAGTGCCATTAAAATGATTTCTTAACCTAAGGGAATGGAGGTTTCATTCTTTGAGTACTGACTGTGATTCATGATAACCTGGAACATTCTTGTTTGATCCAACTAGAGAGCATGGAGGAACTGGCTCTGGGCATTCTACTTGTTTCACACTTTGTCCCTCAGGAGCAGCTATCAAACTTTTTGATCTCAGGATCCCTTTACACACTTAAAAATTATTGAGGACTCTAGGCAGATTTGGTTTATGTGTTTTATATACATTTAATATAAAATATTAATCTACGTTTTTAATATATATTATAAAGTAGATTTTATATGTACAATTTTGATAAAAATATTTTTTTCCAAAGCAAAAATAGTTTACTGAGAATAGTAACTGAGTTTACTATTTTTACAAAGCAAAAATAGTTTACTGAGAATAGTGGCAATGTTTTATATTTTTATTTTTTATATTTTATAAAATTTATAAAATTATATTTTATATTTTATATTTTACTACTTTTACAAAGCAAAAATAGTTTACTGAGAATAGTGGCAATGTTTTATATTTTTTTAAAAAAATGCTATTTGATATCCAGCTTAATGGAAGACAGCTGAATTCTTGTATCTGCTTATTCATTTGATTTGTGGTGATATCATATGTCATGTAGCCTCTAGAAAACATCACTGTTCACTCATGAAAGAATGAGAGTGAAAAAGGCAAATGGCATCTTGGTATTATTATAAAAATAGTTTTGAATTTACAGAGGTTCTCATCGCCCACTAGGAGTCCCCAGACCACAAGTCTGAGAACTGCTGCCCCGTGGGCATCCCATCCACTGTCCTGTTTTAAAAACTATCTCTATGCTGACGATTTCCATCTGAACCTCTCTTCTGCTTTTCTGATTCTTATATTCAGCCACCTACTTGAGGAACCCACTTGCATGTCACATAGAAAACACAGTGTAACATGTACGGAACTACTATGTTGCCTACCAAAACTTGCTCCTTTTCCATCTGCCCCATCCCCCAAAATGTCCCTTCCATCCACCAGTTGTCTGAGAGCCATTCTGGACACTTTCCTGTCCACCATCCCCATCTCCAGGTGATCACCTGTCCCTGTAGAGTCCCTCTATGTATTCCTGGCCATTTCCACTGCCATTCTCTCTTTTCCTTAGACTACTGAGGTACCCTGGCCTCTTTTTTCTACTTCTGCAATTGCCCTACTTCAATTCATTCACCACAAGTTGCCAGGTTGACCTTTAGAAAAAGGAAAGCAGAGTGTGTACTATCCTACTTAAAACCCTTCATTAGTTTCACATGGCACTTGGGATAAGACTGTGAAACTTTAACATGGCCTTCTAGCCTCTCTATAATCTGTTTCCTGTATCTCCTCCCCTTATGCCCTTGTCTGCTCTTAGTCCCATCCGCCCACTGTTTTGGCCTCTTTCAGTCCCTTGAGTGAACTATGAAGTTTGCTCCAAGCACAGGGCGTTTGCACATGCTCTTTCTTTTGCTTGATATGCTGTCCTTCCAGTCTTCTCATTAATGTTGATTCGTCTTTCATGATTTCATTTAAATATTTTCCCTTCATAGAAGCCTTTCTTGACCCTTCTCTTTCAATCTAAGTTAGATCCCTTTCTCATCCCAATGATGCTTCTTGAAATTCATAATGATAAGCTTTTAAAAAAAAAATATGCGTGCGCACACACACACCTGTACATCTTAGACAGTAGGCTCCACAAAGGGTAGAAATGGTACCAGTTTTGTTCATTTGTATATCCAGTCCTGGCACATCACAGGAAGAAAAGGAGTCCGTTTTGACAAATGCTGCTAAAGCTCTGCATCCTGCTGCAGCATGCCATTCTCCCCTCTTCGGTTTCTTTTTTCCATCAGCATAACAATGCCTCTCCCATGATGTACACATATCTCTGAAAAGTTCCAGGTGACCTTAAGACTACTGATGTTTTGGATTCAATCTTCTAGATGTTTCCTTCATATCTGGCATGGAAACATCACACAAATATCAAGATTTTGTACATCCTGCATATCAAGCAAGGCAAGTGTGAAAGTGAAGCCTTTTAAGCAAAAAGTTTGTTACTGGGTAGTCTTGATAAACAGAAAAGGACATGAAGGTGATGCGAGGATGACTAGAGTGCCAAAACACAAGACTTGGGGAGAGAGAAGTGCCATAAAGATGAGGGCTTTTGCTGAAACAAGTAGGGTTTCAGGATCTTTAAAATATAGTGGATGGTGGGTATACAGAATGGAGCAGCCAACTTGAAGACGGTGTGTCAGTTTCTTACAAACCTGAATATAGTCTTATCATACAGTCCAGCAATTGCGTTCCTAAGTATTTACCCAAATGAGTTCAAAACTTAACATCCACACAAAAATCTGCACATGAATATTTATCGCAGCATAATTGCCCCAAACTGAGAGCAAAGTGCCCTTCAATAGGTGAATGTGAATGGATAAACAAACTGTGGCACCTCCATACAATGGAATATTATCCAAGATAAAAAATAAATGTGTTATCAAGCTACAAAAAGACATGGAGGAACCTTAAATGCACATTGATATGTGAAAGACACTAATCTGAAAAGGGTGCACACTGTATTCTTCTAATTATATGACATTCTGAAAAAGGCAACAGTATAGAGAAGAAAGAAAAAGAAAGGTCATTGTTTGCCAGGGGTTCACAGGGTAGGGAGGGATGAATAGGTGGGGAACAGGGGACTTTAGGGCAGTGAAACTATTCTGTGTGAGACAGTGAGAGTGGATACAGGACGTTACACATTCGTCAAAACCCATAGAAGAGTACAGCACAAAGAGTGAACCCTAATGTAAATACGGACTTTAGTTAATAACAGTGCATCTATATTGGGTCATCAATCTTAACCAATGTACCACACTGATGCAAGATGTTAATAATAAGGGAAGCTATATTTGTTGGACAGAGAGAGTATAAATAAGGGGACGCAGTGTACTTTCTGCTCAACTTTTCTGTAAACCTAAAACTGCTCTAAAAATAGTCTATCAATTAAAAAAATAAAATTAGAAAAAGATACACTTCTTTGAGCCACCAGTTCCAATACTGTGAATCAATCGCATAGAAATAAAAATACCCGTAGGTACAACTCTATACCTATATGGGTACTTTTATATGTCTATACCTATGTGAGTACTTTAATTTCTATTTTTGATTCTGTATCTGTGTATAATTAATATATATTATATATTATGTATGTTATATAATTATATGTAATATAGTATAATTTGTATTATATATCATAATATAATTTCTATTATATAATTTATTTATAATCATATATATGAACAAATGGGGAATATATAGTGGATGGAAGAAGAGTTTGGGAAAACATAATGGGATGTGGTTCCGGCAGACACTTAGGCTGTGACACTCAAGATTTTTTTTTTTTAAGAATAGAGGGAGAAACAGGAAAAAGTGTAGCTGGAAGATTAAAATAAAGAGAAATGTGACTCAATATGAGCTGCTCTTGCCGAAGGGTTTTGAAATGACAGTGGTTTGACACGGAAGCTGAATCATTTTATGTGCTTAATAAATATCTTGACATGACATTATTTCTCAGGCATTGCATCTAGTATTTTCTATATCCACATATTTATAGTCATAATTGGAGACATGGTTAAAAGAAGCACACTTATGGAGTGCCTGAAGAAGCAAGGGACTTGCCTATTTGGCTTGCTCATGTCTGTTATGCCAGTAAAAGAGACCAACGAGCTACTTTTGGGAACCTCCACTTAGATGATAACAGGCCTTTCAGATAATCTCATTAGAGCCCTATCTCTGTAGCCCATTTGATTTTTGGTATTATTATCTGTGCCTTGGTGATATTTTTGCAAATTGAATTCCTGCTTCTGAAATAATATCATTGTCTGTTTCCCTGTAGATTGCTTCTTGGCCCTTCTTATTCAGACATATAATTTCCCTGCTATTTACTTATTCTTTGTATTTCAAAGGGTACTGTATTTTGATGATCTCATTGACAAGTTTCCTCTAGGTTTATTCATTTTATGTCTATAAGTAGAAAGATGGAAATATTCAATTAATATTTATACATGTCAATACTTGATTGGAAATTGTTCTCACTGTGCATTTATTAAATGACTACTTTGTTCTAAGCAGTTTGCTGGGAAACACTAGATGGCCAAGATGTCTTCTCCGGGCTCCGCTTCACATTCTGGGGACTCAGGCAGATATAGAAGCAGATGACTGTAAGCAATATTTTGAGTGCAGTCGTAAAACTATATACCAGGCATAATGGGACCACCAATAGAGAGAGACCCCCATAACCAGCTTGTGGATCGATGACAGTTAAAGGTACAGTAGGAAACAGAGAGATGAAAATAGGGGTCTGGGAAAGGGCAGAATTATAGAGAAGAAAAGTGGGGTGGGAGAGAGTAGCTGTAAGGATGCACTTCAGAAGTCCAAAGCCAGGGTTTGGGGGGACAAGACTGTAAAAGCAGGAAGGAACCAGAGTTTGGAGGGAATCAGACTCTATGTGAAAGAAGGCTGTAGACATTTTGGGGTCTGATGAAGTATATCAAATGGTTGGGGGTGTGTGCTTTTTTTATATTGCGTTTTACATAGATCATAGTGTATTGCATGAAGTAATCCATTGCTTCATTGAATATTTATTGCACAATGTTGAAGATCGTCATCAATAGAATAGCATCTGTTGAGCTTTTTCTGTTTGTAAGAAGATTTAGAGAAAATAAATAATTAGAAAAAATTAAGATTGAAAATCAGACTTATCCAGGTTTCTCAGTGGTGAGTGGGAGGTTACAGAGAAGCAAAGGAAGGAGACTAGAATGATCCATGTGGTGATGGATTAGAGCTGGAGACATCAGTGTGAGTTGATATTTAGTTTAATATAGATACGGATGGTTACATAGGGAAATAGTTATATACAGGTATGCAGATACGGGTTAGTAGAGTTAGTATATGTGCATAGGTGTTTCCTTGCTCTGATACCTGAGGAAGCCTAGAATCAACAGCACTAGCAGCAGTGAGCACACCTCCTGCCTCAGTCTTGGCTTCTAATACCGTTCTATAATTAAAGAAACCTTGGGTCCTTGGAGAAATAGCCAATTGTAGGATTGGGGCAGGAAATAAATAACATATGCCTGGAGCATCATATAATGACAGAAACTGAAGGAATATACAAACCAAATGCAATGATGGGGTATGTCAAAGAGACATAAGAGCCAACTGAAAGAGTCCTCTGTGGCCAAAGCTCAGATAATTTGAACAACAAATAAATAAAGTAGTATTGTATTTTAGCCCAAATAATATAATAAATACTCATAAATCCATTCTGACATAAATAAATGATTGCATAAATAAATAAGTGGAGGACAACAGACAACTCTCCTGTGCAGAAGAATCCCCAGTAATTTGTGTAGGTGTTCTATCCTGAAGGAGGTGGAACATAACTCTCCACTCCCTCCGTGAGACTGCACACAGGGAGTTGCTTCTAAGGAGCACAGTCCGGAGGGAGGGCAGTAACTTTGCAGTGGAGAAACCTGACAAACACTGCCTCAGGTGGAGATCAGGTTTAGCATTAGTAGTGATAAGTCATGTTGATAGTAAGATGTGATGAGAATAACTTTACCTCTATGGTCTTCCTTTCCCCAAACCCTTAACTCCAGTATAATCTTGAGAAAAAAATCAGGTGAATCTCAGTTGAGGAGCATTCTACAGAATAGCTGACCTCAGAACTCTCAAGGTCATCAAAAACAAGAAACTGTTACAGCCAAGAGTTGCCCAGGAAGACGTGATGACTTGATGTAATGTGGTATCCTGGATGGGATCCTGGAACAGAAAAAAGAACATTAGGTAAAAGCTGAGGAAATCTGAATAAAATATGGACTTTAATTTAAAAAAACAAACAAATAAGCTCCTTAAGAATGGCAAAATCTTTTACAATCCTTTCCAGTTTTCACCGGCATTCAATATGAATTTGAAGAGTGAATCCATCTCACTCTTTTTACGAAGTGATTAGTGATACAGTGGCCAGAATTCTTTCACTTTTCCTTTCCTGTATTTCTTGTTTGGTTTATAAAATTCTCCTGTATAATCCTCCCTTTTTATGTTGCTGAAAATTTCCAATCCTAAACTGGATGCATTAGTTGCTTAAAAAATCATAGAGATTAAGATCCTGAACTTTTCGAATGAAATAACAGCTCTTAAATGAAGGACAAATAATTCACTTAATGACCCTTTAAATTGTGATGGAAATATGTATGTTTGGGAAATGAAATTTTTCACATCCTTCCTGGCAATGAAATCATTCATTAAAATAGTGATAAGAAAACATTATTTTTCAATTTGTGCATTTAGTTAGGGAAAGCATAATTGCTTAATAAGCACCCTACCCCTCATTTCAGTTTGTTTCAATGCAGGCAGAATTCAACAGAGACATTTCTGTTCAGATGTCTTTTCATTAGGGTGAATCAAGGACCCAGATAATTGCTATTTCATGGCTCAGTCTTCTGCTGGGGCCTTGGAATTTTTCCCTTCTGTCCTCCCAGATGCAGAGACAGAAACAGAGAACAACAGGGAGAAAGAGAGCTAGAGAGAGGAGGATGGAGGGCTGGGTTGGAGATACTTGGTGGCCATGGTTGTAGGAGACCCCTCACTGCCTAAATGAAATCGAAACATGGATTCTTGAATATTAGAAGGAAACTAATTTTTAATGAAGCATTGTCTTTTCTTAACATAGCACCTCTTTTCAGTGTACACTAATTCTATAGCTCACCGATGATTAAGAACCACAAGAGTTTAATAAATATTGTAGCAAAACCATCTCAATAGGTTTTTTTTTATTGCTTTGAATTAAATAAGCCCCTTAGTTGGTGATTTTAGGAGAGAGATGTTCATGACTCATAGTCTGCCAACCATTTTTCTTGTTGTTGTTATAGTTAAAAGCCCATGGTGGTTCTACAGCTAATGATGGCAGGTTAGGATGTTCTGAACCTTTTGTATGTACTGAATGCTTTTCTGATGTGGGTGAGAAATTTGTACTCATTCGTTTTCTGTGCAACTGTGACTCTTGCATTTCCCGAGAAGCTTGCCAAGGTTATGCATATAGAGTCAAGCATATGCACATATAAATGCAAGTACTCCACAGAGTGGTAACTGGTGACCTGGAAAGGATACCTGGAAGCCAAACTCATGGGCCACCTGTGCTCCCAGACTCCTTGTAAAAGACCCCCCATCCCTACTCCATGCTTTCCTTCCTTGCCTAATGAATGATGATCGGAATATCACTCTGAAATTCCATACAAAGCCTCAAATGTAAGTGAATTTGTGCACAAAAAGTCTTAATATTCATTACAGACTCAACATAGTTCTGCCTTTTATATTTGCTTTCTGGATTCAATATGGGGATCAGGAAAATTATTAAATGATTAGAATATAGACCTTAGGCTAAGTTGTCAATTTCCATTATTGTAGAGCAGCATGCAAAAAAATTCTTGTTTGCATGTGTATATTCTATAAATAAATATTGTTTTTCTTCAAGAAGTTGAGATATCCAGTCTTGTCAAATGGAAGAGAAAGAAAATCAGTTTAGATTAAAAACTGCATGAAAGGGCTGGATGATTTATTTTACCATATTTTTGCTTTATTTGTTTCACACTTTGGAATAATAGTTACTAGGGCTGGTATTAGAACAGCTAGAAGGAAATAACTGAAATTATGGAACTGTAACCCTTAACATTCTTTGAAATTTGCTCTATTTACTATTTGTTAAATTTTACTTTGAAAGTTATTGCTTTTCTGTATATATGTTATATTTCACAATAAAAAAAATGTTAAAAAGACATTATTAGGGTTTTGGCAGAAACTGGACCATTGAGTCTCAGGAGTATTTTGAGTGGTATCTCCTTAATTTGACTTTCATATATGGTGAAAGAATTTTTCAGCCATAAAGAAGACGTTCTCTCTTTATTTCTCTATATGTCCCTCTGTGTCTCTCTCTTCCCCTCCTCACCACTTTCTCCATTCTCTCCCTCCTTCTTGCCCTTCTTCTCTTCATCCCTCCCTCCATTCTTTTTGTTATTTTACAGAAACAACATAACTAAGGGTTTAATTTTTGAAATAGAATTTATAGGCGTCAAATACATACTGGACTTTTTTTTTTTTTTAATCTTCATTTTATTGAGATATATTCGCATACCACGCAGTCATACAAAACAAATCGTACTTTTGATTGTTTACAGTACCATTACATAGTGGTACATTCATCACCCAAATCAATCCCTGACACCTTCATTAGCACACACACAAAAATAACAAGAACAATAATTAGAGTGAAAAAGAGCAATTGAAGTAAAAAAGAACACTGGGTACCTTTGTCTGTTTGTTTCCTTCCCCTATTTTTCTACTCATCCATCCATAAACTAGACAAAGTGGAGTGTGGTCCTTATGGCTTTCCCAATCCCATTGTCACCCCTCATAAGCTACATTTTTATACAACTGTCTTCGAGATTCATGGGTTCTGGGTTGTAGTTTGATAGTTTCAGGTATCCACCACCAGCTACCCCAATTCTTTAGAACCTAAAAAGGGTTGTCTAAAGTGTGCATAAGAGTGCCCACCAAAGTGACCTCTCGGCTCCTTTTGGATTCTCCTCTGCCACTGAAGCTTATTTCATTTCCTTTCACATCCCCGTTTTGGTCAAGAAGATGTTCTCCGTCCCACGATGCCAGGTCTACATTCCTCCCCGGGAGTCATATTCCACGTTGCCAGGGAGATTCACTCCCCTGGGTGTCTGATCCCACGTAGTGGGGAGGGCAGTGATTCCACCTTTCAAGTTGGCTTAGCTAGAGAGACAGGGCCACATCTGAGCAACAAAGAGGCATTCGGGAGGAGGCTCTTAGGCACAACCATAGGGAGGCCTAGCCTCTCCTTTGCAGCAACTGTCTTCATACTGGACTTTTAACAACAAATATATAGTGAGTAGGAGGGAGGTTATGAACAAAATCTGAATATTTCTGATCTTGGAAAAGGCTTTGAAGTTTGCTTTTCAAGGTTCCCTGGTGGAAATTACCAACTAGAGAAAAAATAAAAGTATAAACATCTGTTCCTTTTTCCCTTTCTTTCTTTCTACTGCTTTTCAGGGGAACTCCCAAATATGTTTTAATGTGTTTTTTTTTCATTGAAATTGTGAGGGAAGCTCTAGGCAAGTCTAGTTTAAAAAAAGAAAATATCATTCCCTGATTTCTGGAGGAGGATAGACAGTTTTAAGCAGAAGTAAGAAAGAGACTGAAGATTCAGCTGGGAATGAAAATAGCTATATTCATTAAGTAGAGCTATGCAAACAGCTGTAAATTTGGATAATAAGCAGGGAAAGATCTTTGAATTTCATTAGGCTTTTTTCTTCTACCGTTAGCAAATATCTCACCTTCTAAAATTACTTCAATTGTGATTCACTCACAATAAGCGTGTAATTAAAATTGAAAAATGTTTACCAGGTTAGGGAAGTTGATGAAGTATGTCTGCAGAAGGGTTTGGAAAATGTGAGAAGGGCAACTCAGGGACACATGACAATTTGGAAGACATTTTGGAAATGGGAACGCAGAGGATATTAAGCCAAGTAGACACTGCTAGTTCATAACTGACATGTAGAAGCTAAGTCATCAGGATGGTTTTGGTGGTTGGTTTTCTTTCCTTCACCCACTCAGTCAATACTGATTGAAAACCTAAAATGCTTCGACTCCTCCTAGTGACTCAGACAGTTTCAGTACTCACAGAGCTTATACTCTAGAAGGGAAATAGGAATAAAGCATAATTTTCTACTCTTATGGTGAGCAGTGTGGGATTCTGAGTTGCATATTTTTTTTGTGTGTGTGAATGGGGTGGGGGAATGGGTTTAGCGATAGGGCCCTTATTTTGCTGCAAGAGCCTGATACGCAAACAGTATACAGAATGAACTGGGACACCTATGATGCTTCCAGTGCAACTGACACATTTTGCCATTAGAACAAAAAGACTCTTCTTGATCAACTCCTCTCTCTACTTGTGTATCTCATTTTATAATATGCCTCCTCCAATGGCTAAACTCTAGCAGTGCTGAATTACTTCAAGTTCCTTCCAATATTATGATATGTTGTTTCCTCTACCTAGATCACCTTCCTCAAATATGTCAAAATGCTGACTACTTCTAACCCTTCTAGACTTGGTTTTTACTTTGTGTGTGTGTGTGTGTCTTTTGTGATGCATATAGAATGAATTGGGGATGCCTAAGAAGCTCCCAGCGCAACTGACACATTTTTCCATCGGAACAATAATTACGCTTTACCATAACCGTTTGCATATCTTTCTTGGAGAAATGTCTATTCAGGCCCTTTCCCCATTTTTTAATTCAGTTGTTTTTGTTGTTGAATTTTAGGAGTTCTTTATATATTCTGTATATTACAGAGATATGATTTTTAAATTTTTTGCCCATTCTTGGATCACTTTTTCACTTTTTATAGTGTCCTTTAATGCAAAAACATTTTTAATTTTGTTTTATTACAATGTATTTATTCTTTTATGTTGTTGTTTTTGCTTTGTGTGTCATGTCTAAGAAACCATTGCCAAATCCAAGGTCATAAAGATTTATCCCTATATTTTCTTGTAAGAGTTTTATAGGCTTAGCTCTTAACATTTAGATTTTTGATTGATTTTGCATTACTTTTTTGAATATGGTATGAAATGAAAGTACAACTTCATTCTTTTGCAGGAGTATGTCCAATTTTTCCAGCATCCTTTGTTGAAGAGACCATTCTTTCCCTCATAGATTGTCTTTGACTCCCTTGTCAAACATCATTTGACCATGTATGTATGGGTTGATTTCTGGACTACCAATTCTAAACCATCAATGTTTATGTCTATCCTTATGCCAGTACCACATAGTCTTCATTACCTTACCTTTGTGGCAAATTTTGAAATTGGGTATTGTGAGTCCTGCAAATTTATTCTTTATCAAGAATGTCTTGAGTATTTGAGGTCCCTTGCAATTCTGTATGAATCTTTGGATCAGCTCTTCTGCAAAAAGTGCAGTTGAGATTTTGGTAGAGAGTATGGTATGTGAATATATCTCAATAAAACTGAATAAAGCAATTAGATGATGTTGATTGTTGCATAACTCTTTGAACATACTTAAATCCATTCAAATCGACTACAATTTTCAACTGTAATACTATATGCTCTGAGATTAGATACAGATAATACAGGTTGCATGGTAGCATATAGGAGAAGCAGTAGACCCAGAACACTGGTCTCAGGTGAAGCTTTTCTGGGTAAGGGATGTTTACATTTGATTTTAAGGCATCATTAGGAATTATCTCAGAGTGGACAATGGGTTGGGGGGAAGAGAGGGCTGTATTTTGACCAAAAAAAAAACAAACTTCATTTTTATGGTATTGGTAGAATTTGCACATGACCAAATCAGGAGGTTGTAATGACGGGTTTATTTGAGTTGAAGGAGGGGAATCAGCTATTTGACTGGATGATAAAAGTTAGGGGCCAACCATGGAGGGCAGGTGAGTGACGCTAAGGAGTTGGGCTCTATCTGAAGGGTGGTGGGAATCCGTTTTAATATTTTAAGAAAAATTAGACGAGAGTTGAATTGTACATAGGTCACTCCAGCTGCAGTATGGAGAATATATTAAAGTGTGTTCACTGGGAGAAAAAGATGCATTAGGGAATTTTAGAAGTAATCAGGACATAGGTGAATGAAAGAATAGACCAATGACATTAAAAGGAGTAATGCACATATTTTTAACAAAAATGATCTTTGTGTCATATTTTTTTCCAACAGTCTCTCTTCTATGAGTGTATTCCATAGAAATAAGCAAGGATCTTCTATGGTTATTACAGCATTGTCTGTGGTGGGACAGCCTGAAAACCCAAATGCCAGCACAAGGTTTGGATACACTGTGGCACATCCAAACTATATTAAGTAGTGTGTTAATTTTCTATTGCTTTGTAATAAAAATGCCACAGACAGAGTCTCAAAATTCACATTCATTATCTCGCAGTTTCTGTGGGTCAGAAGTCAAGTCATGGATTAACATGGCACCAGTCAAGGTGTCAGCTGGGTTTCTGTTTCATTTGACAGGGAAGGATCCACTTCCGAGCTCACATGGTTGTTGGCGACATTCATTCCTTTGCAGACTGCCAGACTCTGGGCTCAGTCTTTTGTAGCAGGTCAGCCCGAGGCCTCTTGCCATTCCTTGGTGCCTGACCTTCTCCATAGAGCAGCTCAGCATGGCAACTTACTGCTTCAAAATGTGCAAGAGAGAATGTCTCTCCTAGCAATATGGTGTTACCCTCTTATATCTATAATCACGTATATATCATCACATGTGCCCCATCCCCTTTGCCATCTTCCATTGCTCAGAAGCAAGTCAAGTCATATAGGTCTTGCCCATACTCAGGGGAAGTGGATCATTCAAGGTATGAACACCAGGAGCAAGAACTGTGGGCGTCACGAGTCTGTCCATGACATATAGTTATGAAAAAGAATTGTATGGGTCTTAATCTATTGACCCAAAGGGACGCCCATGATATATTGTTGAGCTGCAGAGTGCTCTCTATAGTATGCTCTCAGTTTTATAAAAGCAAACAAAACAGTATTTCTATTTTTATTTTTTTTTTTTTTTATGTCTGTGCTGGGAAAGAGGGTGGAGTTTAATCCAGATACTTTTCATTTCTTTCCCTCCATGGGACATGGAGGGAATGAAATAAATTTTATTAAATAAAATTTTTGGTTTTGGAATGAAAAATGACATGATTTTTTTCAACCAAATTTTTTTAACTTTTTATTTTGAAATACTTTGAAACTTGAAGGATTGTTACAAAAATAATTCATATCCCATATGGGGGACTTCAACATACTCCTGTCACCCCAGATACTCAGATCTACCAGTTTTAACATTTTGCCACATTTCCCCTATTATTCTAGCTATTTTTCCATTATACCCTCAATCTATCCATTCATCTATGTATATGTCTGTCTGTCTGTCTGTCAGTGCATTTTATGAACACTTGAGTGTAGGTTGTATACATCATAGTCTTTGAACTGTGAATACTGCCACGTGTATTTCCTGAAAACAAGAATATTCATTTAAGTATCCATCTCAGTGCAGTTACCAATTTCAAGAAATTTAACATTTATATAAAGCTTGTTGTCTATATTCCTTTTTTTGTATGTTCCATTATTGTCCCTTTGAGCCTTCTCTCCTCCCTTGTTTTCCCCGTTTGTACCGTGTATTGTCTTTAATTGTCATCATCTCCTTGTTTTCTTTTTTTTTTTTCCTTTAGTAAGGGAGCTTATATACAACACAAACTTTCCCATCACAAGCACTCTCCATCATACCAGTCAGTGGGATTAATCCCATTTACTATGTTGTGGTGCCCTCACCACCTTCCATTAATAAAACTTTCCTCTCTCCACAAACAGGAGACCTACAATTATTTTGCATTAACTCCCCATTCCCCCAGCCCTCTGCCCCTTACAATCTGTAATCTTAGTTTCTGAGTCTATATGCTTTCAAAGTCTCTGATATCTTTGTATTTACCATGGGGCTTAAATGTAATATCCTAAAACTGAAACAGTTTCGTTTGCTTTGATGCCAACTTAACTTCAATAATATACCAAACTATGTTCCTGTAATCCTCTGTGTCCCCATCTTTATGTAGTTCTTGTGACACAATTACAGGTTTATGCAGTATGAGTCCAGAATCACTGATTTCTTGCAGCATTCACCTTTCAGATCTTGCAGAAAGTAAAAAAAAAAAAAAAAAAAAAAAAAAAAAAAAAAGTGTTAGAAGAATGCAATAGTACTAGCATGTATATTTACCTCAGTCATTACCATTACCAGAAATCTGTTTTTCTTCATGAGTCTTCAATCTAGTATCTATTGTCCATTCCTTTCAACTTGCAGAACTCATGTTAGCATCTCTGGTAGTGCTGGTCTATTGGAGAAGAAGTCCCTCAACTTTCGTTCATCTAGCAATGTCTTAATCTCTTCCTCATTTTTGAATGATAGAGAATTCCTGTTTGGCAGTTTTTCACTTTCAGCACTTTAAATATGTCATCACACTGCCTTCTTGCCTGCGTGGTTTCTTATGAGAAATCGGCAAATGATCTTATTGAAGCGCCCTTGTATGTGACAGGTTGCTTTTGTCTTGCAGCTTTCAGAATTCTGTCTTAAATCTTTGGCATGCAACAGTTTGATTATAGTATGTTGTGATGTGGTTCTATTGGTCTTACCCTGTTTGGAGTTTGTTGAGCATGTTGGATGTGTATATTCATGTTTTTCATTAAATTTAGGGAGTTTTGTGTCATTATTTCCTTGAATATTCACTCATCCCCTTTCTCTCTTCACTTTCTGGGACTCCCACAGTGAATATGTTGGTGTGCTTTATGGTGCCCCACACATTCCTCAGGTTGTGTTCACTTATCTTTATTATTCTTCCTTCTGCTTCTTAGATTGGATAATTCCGATGATCTTACCTTCAAGTTCATTGATTCTTTCTTCTGCCATCTCTAATCCACTATTAAATCTCATTAGGGGATTTTTTAATTCTGTTGCTGTGGTCTTCATCTCTGTTTGGTTCCTTGTCATAATAATTTCCTTCTCCCTACCGATATTCTCTTTGTGCTCATCTATCATGTTCCTGGTTTCCTTTAGTTCTTTATCCATGTTTTCCTTCAGATCTTTGAATATATTTAGGGCCATTTTAAAAAATCTTTGTCTGGTGCTTCTCATGTCTGATCCTCCTCACTGATGGTTTCTAATACTTTAATTTTCTCCTTTGCCTGGACCATCACTTCCTGTTTCCTTGTATGTTTTGTAATCTTTTGTTTAAAACTGGACATTTTGGTGTTTTAAGGTGTTATTGCCAGAATTTAGACTCTGAAGCATCTGTTCCTTAAGCCTGTATATGGATAGGGTTATGGCAGAACTTTCCTTGAATTCTAGGAGCTAATAAAGATGAAAAACAAAGTAAGAAAGAGAACACCTTTCCCAATCTTTGCAGATTGACCTGTCCTTCAGGGCTTAGCCGTACAATGAGTTTAGAGACTAGCTGCAGGCGAAAGCATAGAGGCCTCCCTGATCTTTTCTGTGTGTCCTTGTTTCAGACATGGATGTGTGGCCTTAGGAATTCCTCCATTTACAGGGATACAAATGCACCCTCTTCCCTAGGAAACAGTTTTCTCCTGTTGTGGGCACTCCACTGTATGTCCTACAGGCAGCAATCCCTTGCCCCAGGCAGCACAACTTTACTGCTCTCCCACAGTTTCTGCAGGAGAGTTTGGTAAACCACCTTCTCTGCACAGGGCTTGTTCTGGGACTGTGTGTCTCTTGGGCAACAGTCGGCCAGATTGGGCCAGGCATAGAGGCCCCAGTATGTGCATAGTGTTACTCTTCTCTTTTTGGAGCCAGGACCGGTCATCTGCTCTTTGAACACGGGCAGCTCACATGAAGGGTGGGGAAGGAGCCAGCCAGGACACCAGGAGCTCCTAGTGGTTTTAAGTAGCCTTTTACTTGATTCAGTGCTCACCCTGTTACTGCTGGCTAGAACTTTAACTGTTCTCTGGAGCTTTGAGAAAAATGTTCCTGACAGTTTTGCTGGTTATTCTAAGCTTCTGTGGGGGTGGAACTTCCCTGAATCATCTCACTCTGCCACCTTGACAGTGCAGGGTATTTACTTTTTATTTATACATTTATGCATTTTTTACCAGTTACAACAAACATCAGTTAATTTTTAATTTATAAGAATTTTAATAAGTAAATATATATCCAAAATTATAGCTAAAGTAAGAATAATGACATCTTTGCTTAAAACACGTATGCAATCAGTGTTCTCCCAATATTATTGTACAACTAATAATGCAAGATGAATACATTCTTCTGTCTTTCTTTTTGTCTTTCAGGTATCAGTAAGATATAAATGTCTGGCCCATAAGGATTGTCTCTTCCTTGCTGTGTAGTGGGAAATTCTGTCATATTCAAATAGAAATTAAATAAATTCAGAATAAATAGAAGTGAGTTAAGTTCACCAGTGCATGTATGAACAGAATTGTTGATTTAATTGATGTAACAATTAAAAATAGGCACTTCTTGGTTCTGGGAGTGTGAAGATGAAGACAACCCAGCCTATTTAAGGGAGGGACGTATAAAAACAAAATTAAGAGTAAGTAGCTGTGAAGCCAAGCACTTGAAATTCTGCCTAGAGTTGTGTGTGGACCAAGAAACACAGAAGATGGTGTGCTTCTATTCAGAATTGATCAGTGGGAGTTTGTCTGCCAGGCAAAGGAAGGTCACACAGATGGAATACTTTTTGCACAATCCTAGATGAGTGAGTGGATGTATGTGTCCTGAGAATGGTAAGTAAGTGGTGAGGTGTGTGTGTATGTGTGTGTATCTGAAGTCAGGAGGAGGTGGGGAAGGTGTGGGAAATGAGCGTGAATCTCCCGAGTATGATGAAGAAGGTACGGGGAGTAGTGTGGAAAGCTAAGCAGAACTAGATGCTGAGCAACCTTCTTTGCTGGGAGATGATGGCAGATAGCTGAAGGATTTGGGCCAGGAGGATAACATTGGTTTGTATTTTAGAACAATTGCTCTGGAGCTAGTGTGGTGGGTTTTCTGGTGAGGCCTGAGATGGGGATAGGGAGATTGACTAATATGGTGATTTTTAGAGTAAGGAACTTTTCCTGAATGCTCACATGCTAAGAAAAATTTTTAATGTCGAATGTTTTGCTTAGGTTCTGGACCTCGTTTCTTAGTTTGGTAGAGATGTGTATATCGATGCAGATATTCCAAGATCTCTTCTCCGTGGGAATACCCTCTATGTATGTAACTCTTCCCCTTCAGAACTGCCTCTGCAGTCAAAAGCTTTGGGCCTGCAGTCCTGGGCATGGGGACTTTTGCTTTATCATCTGTGGCAGCCCCACCCAAACATGAAGGAAAGAACAACCCACTTATTTCTAAAGTTACTAAATGTTTTTTCATTAAGTAAAGAATTTGTTGTGTCAAAGAAGCAGGTGTCTTCCAACTCTAAAAGTCTTTGGTTCTTAGTTACTTCAACAATGGCCTTCTGTTTTGCCATAAACCATAGAATCAAGATAGCCTATGAATCCAAGGAGGGAAGAAGCTCGTAGAGAATGGGAGCGGTTGTCTGAAATGTGCCAAAGATGAGTTCTAATAACGCTCCACACCCACAGTGTTCTCAGAGCTAGTTTAAGGGACGTTTGGCCAGTGGGAGGCTTGTGGTCTTGTGAATACCTGCAAGTGTCACCAGCTGCCACCTCCTAGTAGCAGATTTCCCACGGGTGTGTGAGGAATCCTCTAGAACAGATAAAGCGCAGTTTCACTATTTCCACTTGGTTTTATCTTAACTGCGATGACATCACAGGTTAAATTTCATCTTCATAAACATATGGTCGACTTTCCTCATTTTATCATGACTCTTCTCTATTAAACTTAGCTTGCTGCCATTGGTATTAAAATAGAATTCCATTATAGTGTATTATGACAGTTTATTTCTTGTGCTTCAGATGATTTAGAAATTTTTCATATAATCAACTCATGGTACAAACATATTTAGTGGATGCTTTATTTCTGGATCTATTGTTTGTTTTTATTTAGTGTTTTTCTACACATAGTGAAAGTGTTAACATTTCTTCTTCAAGGTTTTTGATACTTGATGTCTTAAAAACGTACTTTTCATTTCAATACAGATATTTTGGTTAATGAGGGGAAACATACTGTTCCTTGAATAGCCTTGACTCTGTGCCAAATCTTAAGGATCTTAAAACTGAAGAATCTTTGCACAGTAGATTGAATATACATTTCCATAGTTATTTATTAAAATGGAGTATTAATGATTTTAAGCCCTTCTTCAGAAGGCCTTTGTGGAAATTAGTTGACATTTTGATCTAGGTTTTACCTATTTCAAAAATACATATTAAAAGCTAATGATAGCCTAAAAGTTAGTGACATTGGTTGAACGCTCAGTAGTCAATTTCAGAACAACTGAGTTGTCTTTATAAAAATTTTATTGCAGTTGTAAGCATTTGTGCTTCTAAAGAATTAATTCTATTTCTCTCAAGAATATGATCCAGATTGAATTATTTTTGTTCTGGAGAAGCAATTTAGATTGTTACTAATTTATTATTTCAGTAACAAATATAGTTTAACTGATTAAATAATTTTTTCTCCTGTGACTTCCAGACATCCCCTGTGGTAGATTGAATCACGTACCTCAACAAAAGACATGTTCTTAATCTTAATCTGCATTTCTACATGCATGAACCCATTTCTCAATAGGACCCATTGAAGATGTGTTATCAGTGAAGGTGTGGATTCATTTGTGAGTAGGATCTTCTAAGATCCTATTTAGGTGTCTCCAAACTGAAGCAGAGTGAGCCATATACTGTATTAGCGGAGGCTTTACATGGAGGGTACAGAAGTTAGAGGAAGCCGCAGGAGGGGAGCAAGGACCTGACCTTGTGATGGAGAACTGCTGTCACTAGACCACCACCAACTCCAGAAGAAAGCGTGGCCTTGCCTATGTCTTGATTTTGGACATCTAGCCTTCAAAGCCATGAGACAATAAACGCTTGTTGTTTAAGCCAATCTATCATGTGGTATTTGTCATAGCAGCTCTGGAAAACTAGGACTACCTCTGACTTATCTTTTTACACTCCTTTCCCACTTATGTTATTAATTTTGTTTCTTCAGCCTCACAATGTTACTTCTTTCCTTTTACATTTTTTTCATGAGTTTTTACTCTCTTATCTTGTAGGTAGCAGCTTCGTTCTGTTTCCTTCCCCTTTCCCACTCCTTGCTAGTCTGCTCTTTCAGGCTCAAATTTCAGAAATTTACCAACTCTGCCTTTGGAGTAGTTGTGTGCATGGTGAAGGAAGTAATAGAATTGACTTAAGCTGATCCAGTCATTTCACTCTACTGCAGAAAACCTTGCATTGGTTTCCTGTCACACTGAAAATACAATCTCAATTCTTGACTTTGTTTTATGAGATCTCATAGGATCTGCCCCACTCCTAGTTCTCTAATTCGATCTGTTCCTCTTTGCTGTTCCATGCTGCTCCAGCCACGTTACCTTTTTACTGTCTCCCAGATGTTACAATGAGAATCATTTTCTCTAAATTTTATCATTGAAATAAATGACTAGAAATTGAATTTCTGAGTTAAAAAAAATGCAAGTTAAATTTTTGGATTTATAACATTGGATATTATAACATTGCCTTCTGAAGTTATAGTACCAACTCACCATCAAAACAACTATTCATGCAGAAGAGTGCCTGTTTTCCCAAACCTGTACCAATGTGCTTTCAGACTTTTTGATCTTGGCCACATATTGGTTATCTGTTTAACATTAGAAGACCCCCTACCTTTGAGTTGATAAATTATTAGGAAATAATTCTCTGAGCACTTGATGAGGCCTTTGGCATCTTAGCTCCAGCACTGCCCTCTGGAGTTGGAGTAGCTTCTGGTGATTGCCAGGCCCAGTAGGTGGTTATGGGACTACGTGGTTGAGATGGAGCAAAGAAAAAGGCCAGTGACCTCAGTGGCTGGGGCAATAGAGGGTTCAAACACAAGGATGTTGAGGCTATAACAGATGTGGGGTAAAGATGGGAGCCAGATGCTGAAGGTGCTGACAGTGGAGGGGTTTGAATCCTAGTCCTTTGAAAGACAATGCAAGAGAAGTGAGGCCTCTGTGGGGAAGCTCATTGGGCACCTATTTGCATGGGGAGACAGTAGATACATCCAACCAAAGAGACCTGGGTGGGAAAATGAAATAAAACGAACTACCGTGCAGTGATTTACAGTGTAGTTTATACATTCACATCAAAAACTCATCAACAAATGAAAAAAAATAGAACACAACCTGTTGTTTAAAACAGTATGCACATTCCAATCCTAAATTTATATGAAAGCTATAAGCATACAGAGTGTGAGGAACAGAAACAAATAGTTTAGCATGAAATACACCAAAATGTTAAGAGTGGAATTTAAGGTAACTTGTCTTCTTATCTATCTGTATTTTCTAATTCTTTTCCACTTAATATGAATTTAAAAACTAGTTAAAATGTAATGCCACTTACCTGACTTTGACCCCTTTAGGCATTAGAATATTTTTTTTAAATTCAGTTTCATTGAGATATATTCACATATCATACAGTCATCTGTGGTGTACAATCATCTGTTCATGGTACCATCATGTAGTTGTGCATTCATTACCCCAATCTATTTTTTTGAACTTTTTCCTTATACCAGAAAAAGTAAAAATAAGAATAAAGAATAAAAGTAAAAAAGAACGCCCAAATTATCCCCTCCCTACCATCCTATTTTTCATTTAGTTTTTGTCCCCATTTTTCTACTCATCCATCCATACACTGGATAAAGGGGAGTGAGATCCACAAGACTTTCACCATCACACCGTCTCCCCTTGTAAGCTACATTGTTGTACAATCATCTTCAAGAGTCCAGACTGCTGGGTTGCAGTTTGATAGTTTCAGGTATTTACTTCTAGCTATTCTAATACCTTAAAACCTAAAAAGTGTTATTTATATAGTGTGTAAGAATGCCCACCTGAGTGACCTCTCGACTCCATTTGGAATCTCTCAGCCACTGAAACTTTATTTTGTTTCATTTCACGTCACGCTTTTGGTCAAGAAGATGTTCTCAGTCCCACAATGCTGGGTCCAGATTCATCTCCGGAGTCATATCCTGTGTTGCCAGGAAGATTTGCGCCCTTGGGAATCAGATCCCACGAAGGGGGGAGAGCAGTGAGTTCACCTGCCGAGTTGGGTTAGCTGGAGAGAGAGAGGGCCACATCTAAGCAACAAAGAGGTTCTCAGGGGGAGACCCTTAGGCACAATTATAAGCAGGTTTAGCCTCTCCTTTAGGCATTAGAATCTTGATTGTGAAGGTAACTTAGTATCTGTCAATTCCAGGTACATATATTAAACAATGCTGGATGTGTATGTCTTGTTTCTACAGCCAAAATATTTTGGCGAGGAATAGCTATACTCATGCTCTAAACCGAGAATTATGTACCTATTACTGCACTTAAGAATAGTTAACAAAGTATGAATACTCTGTGGTATGTTTGACAACAATTTCCTCTTCCTCCTATGAACACCTGTTAAAACTTCACTGTGAAGGGTGTTCTGATCTGGAGTGTGTGGATCCTGTTTTGTGTGCCCATAGCAGTTCTTTTTTTCTCACTGCATTTTTTCAAGGCCCTTCATTTCTCTGATGTTTTTTCTCAGCGTCCCCTCTAGGCATAGTCATTTTGAAGGTTTTCCTTCCCTCCCATCTGCTGGGCTCATAATGCTGTCTGCCTTCTGTGTTAACTCCTACTTTTGCTTTTGTTTATTTGTTCAACCAAGTGGCTCTCTCTGCTTGGGTGGGTAATGCTGCGTATTCTCTCTTTGCCTGCTGCATGCTCTTTTGCATTGTTGTCCTGATAGTTTAAGCTCCTTTTCTGTATGTAGGGTCATCCACACTTGGAGTCAAAGTGGAAAGAAAATTCCCACCCAGCATGTCTCCCAGGCATCAGCACCCTAGCAATGTTTGCTGTGTCATCGGGGGTTGTTACAGAGAAATCATTTTCATGTGTGCAGTGCAACTGTTATGTGAGGGGTTGGTAAAACTTTTGGCGGTTTTGTTTCATAAACATATAAGAAATCATAATTCTCAAAGCACATGAAAGGATTTAGTAAACAGAATGTATTTGCAACATATGGAGTTCAAAGCACCCTAAAGCCTTCCTGTTTTTTACTTGTGGACCCTGAAAAATAGACAAAGACAATTGGCTGACATCTGAAAAGTTGAAGTGCTGTTTGGCTATTTTGTAAAGGACCAAGCCATCACTCCTTCATCTTCTGGGCCTTATTGAAGCAGTTCCTTAACCTAGCTTTCCTGGTGGTTAGTTTTGCATTTTCTTGATTTCCAGGTGACTTTTGTGTTTTTTGGGGGGAATAAGTTTATTCCACTAAGGATAAATTTCTGAATATCCTTTGAATTGTTTTTATGAAGGCAATTCACACATTTTTAAGCCGCTATAAGTTTCATGTTTTCTGCTGAATATATAGTTAAGGGTAAGTATCTCTTGATTGTAAAACAGTGGCAGTAGTCTCAGATGCTCAAGTTTTTCTTTCAAATTTGGATTCCTGTGGTGAGGCTAATTTAGTTCATTCCAATAAAATAGTTTAAGGTCTTTTTATTAAAGCAGGAATTAAAATAATTGCTATGATTTGTAAAACACTGCTTAATATAAAGGAAACTCCAAAGAAATTATAATCAGCTCTGTGAAATTAAATATAGAATGCATTTAAAAATTCATAAGTACAAAATAAAATATGCTTCAGAAAAAAAAAAAGTGTGCATAGCCAACCTGTATTTTAAAATAGGACTTGGAATGTTGTGTTTACATGTAAATCAGACCCCAAACCAGAAAATTCTAATTATGGAAAATATCTGCCAAACTAAGGATAAATACATTTCTTCTAACTAATCAACAAATATATAATGGGGATTCAGTCCTGTGGCAATGGCCACAACCCCTCAACTCTGCCCTCATAGCACAAAAGCACCCATAGATGGTACAAATAAGGGTGACTGTGTTCCAATAAAACTTTATTTACAAAAACAGGTGTTGGGCAGATTTAGCCTGCAGGAAATAGTTTGCCCACGCCTTCATATGTGGCACAAGCACACCATTTCAACTGACTGTAAAGAATGTTATTTGGAAAACAATAATTTTATCAGGAGGCATTAGAGCTGCAAATAATGTAAATATGTATTGTTTCTAAAGGAAGAGTAGTTTCAGTGCTGGCTGATTGTGTTGCTGTCACAAAAGACCAAAAGAGTTTTCCATCCTTCCCCTCTGTGATCTTCAGCTCTTGTAGTTATTTCCTTCCACTGCCCCAGATCGATGCAATAGTGTCAAGTGTCACATATGGTTACAAGAGTGCACAGCGGAGAATAGTGTGTCCCTGTCTATTCTACAGGAAAGCCTTTCCATCCCCAGCTGAATTGCTCTCAGATCTCATTAAGTGGAATTTGGCCATATACCCAAACGTGAACTAAGAAATGGCAAAGGAGGAAGGTTGCACACAAATGGTGCAGGATAATTTTAATTCTCCTTGGGCTGGGGAGGGATCTAGCCCTTTTCCAAATCTGTGGATGCCCAATATTTGAATGAATTGTGGTTGTGTTTATAAGAAAGAACAAGGGACGTGTGGAGGTTTAATGGTAGATAATGCAAAGCAGTGTTTGCCATGTTAATTCTCTTACATTTTAAATATAATTCTGTATTCAGTGCTATTTGAGATCATGTGTTTCCCATCTAGTCAAAGGAAGTCTATCTTTAGTCAGTGGAGAGGAAGGAGGGTGGGTGAAGATTTTACCCATCGATCACAACTAGTCTCTCTAGTATTGAAGAACCAGTGCAGCTCCATGAGCTCCTGTTTCAAGGTCAGTAATGTGAAAGACAGTATTTAAACTCAATTAACCGAGAGTTTTCAGGTGTCCTTAAGGGACCTCTGAAATAAGCCCACAGTAATCACACCTTGTTAGCATATCAACCGGTCTGTATTATAAGAATTGAAAACAGTTTGTTGGAAAGCATTCTTATTGAAATGTTGTAATTATTTATTTTGGTGCTAAAGGCAATGCAGGACACCATCTGGTTCTTTCAGGCTTTTAAAGGTGCTGCCCCACAAGTTCAGATGAAGCAGGTGATTTGCCGAGAATCGTTCGGCTGGCTGAGCGGTAAAGAGACACTGGTTTGCTCCACCTTGTATCCAGTGTTCCCTGCATTACATCATGGTATTCCTGCAGCAAAATACTTGCTCAAAAGACTTTATTCCTTTCAGTAGGGATGGCTGTAACTCGAGTTCTGAATTTTTTCTCCGGAGCTATTCCTGAGTTTTAAGCATTTTGAGCTGTCAGTTATGAGAGTGAACAAATTCTCTTTGATGCACCTCTATTTACTGAAGGGATTTTGAAGATTGACACTGTAACAGTTTGTGGATAGATTTGTTCAGGAGATCTTATTTTGTATCTCCTTCCCATCTCATCAGTTGGGAGATGGCTGCTGCATTTAGACCAATCATTTACTTACATCTTTATTTTTAAAATATTATATTGAGTCCTGCCCTCAAAGATGTCACATTCTAGGGTAAAAGAGACAATTAATGTACAATTAAAATAGAGGGTAATTTGTAGCACACTAGAGGAATGCATGATATGCTCTGAAAGCAAGGGTGGGTCTTGGTAGGTTAAGAAATGATGCCTGAATTGGGTTTAAAAAGAAAACTAAATAAAGAAAGCAGGAAAGGAGCATCCCCATAGAAGGAGTGGCTTAGAGGCATGAGAGAATGTGGGATATTTGGAGAACAGCTGGCAGCGGTTCACTGAGTCAAGAGTTGACAAAGACTAGGAGGTAAGGTGGGACTAGTTCAGAGTAATGAGCCCATATGGGTAGCTGTGGGTGGGGGGAAATTATAATTTAAACTTTATCTTTAGGTAATGGGAGTCAGCAGAGGCTTTTCAAGAGGAGAGTGATGCATGTAATGATATAAAGATGTTATTTAGATTTTATATAAAACACTACAGCTGCAGAACAGAGGAGGGATTAGAAAGATATAAGACTGAAGGCAACTTGACTGGTCAAGAAGCTGTTTCAATATTTTAAGGCAGAAAGGATGAGAGCTTTGATAAAGGCAGTGGTGATAGAGAAATAAAGAGGTGAAATTGTGACTCAGAGAATCTATTAGACTGGATGATCATTTTGATTAAGGAGGGAAGATAAAGGAAAGAATCAGGACTGGCTCCTACATTTCTAGCTCGACTGAGTAGATAGTGGAGCCATTCACTGGCATGTGACTGTAGGAGTTGGACCACGTTTGGGGAAAAGATGATGAGTTGACTTTTGAGAATGTTCATTTTGAAGTGTTCAGAATCCTTGGTGGAGAAAGCCAATAAGCGGTTGGGTGTAGGAGGCTGGAACCCAGGCACAAACTCTGGACTACAGAAAATCATCTGACAGTTTTCAGCATAATGGATGCCACTGACCTGAATGAAACCACCCAGAGACTAGTTATAGAGCAAGGAGAGAAGAGGGCAAATGATGGAATTCAGAGCAGCAGTATAAAGGACTGGATATAGAAAAGAAGGCCACAAAGAGAACTAAGAACCAGGTACCAGAAGGGTAAAGGAAGACAGGAGGAGCTTGGTGTCATGAAAACCCAGGGAAGAGAACAATATTGTCACATACCACTGAGAGATCAAAGAAGATAAGAACTGAAAAGGAACCCTGGGATTTTTAAATTATTTAATAAGGAATGTGTGATCATTATATTAGGTGGATGTGGATATATATATATATGTATAGTAAAAAAATGCAAATAATTATTTATAATTTAAAAAGTACCAGCCTAACTATGCTTACAATTTTCATGTATATCTTTGCAAACTTTTTCTATATGCAAATATACTTCTCTATATCTAGATGCATGTCTATATGTAGCAAAATGAGTTCATAGCATAAAAATATGGGATGCTGCATGAATCTGCTTGTCATCCTTGCCCAGAAACCATGATGATCTTCTCCATATCTTTCCATTTATAGTATATAAGCTGAAAAAGCACATGTTGTCCATCAGATTTAGCATCCAGGAGATCATTTCTGACATTGCAAGGGTAATTTCAGTGGAGCGGTGAGGGTAGCAGCCAGACCGCTGTGGGTGGGGGGAGGGTGGGTGGTGAGGAAATGGAGCAGGCCGTTTATATTCCCTGTTCAAGAAGCTTGGCTGGAAAGGACCTGTAAAATGACAAGAGAGTAGGACGAGAGGGTTTTCTTTGTATTTTAGTTTCTTAGTTGGGCAAGACATTTTACTGACTGGAAAGAGGCAGAAAAGCAGGATAAACTGAGAATTCGAAAGAGAAAGTCATCCTCCAGTAAGGTAATTAGGAAGGAGGTAAGGTTGGAAGCCAATGCTGATAAATTTGTGGAAGGGTCACCTCAGAATGAAGATAGTTGATGCCCGTATGTACTCAGTGATTTGATAAGGGCTTTTTGAAGTTAAATGACTCAAGGAATTGACCATATTGGAGCAGATCCATTATGTATTCAGTCGTATCCTGAGAGTGGTACCAAGAGATGCATGTTAGAAAGTTCTAGTTGTCTTCTCTGACTAATTCAAATGCCAGGAATGGTCCCCAAACATTTTAGTGACCTTTAATAATCCATTAGGGATTTATTATCCATGTATTATATTTCTGTGATGCTACTTGAAGCTGTGTGTGTGTTTTTAAGCTTGTTCTGTCCCCTGAGACTTACTACTTGTAAAGAATTATTTAATATAGTTGAGAGATTCACATAGTATGTTGGAAAAAAAAAAACATATTTGCAACAAATTTTGGTGGAGTATTGTTAAGATTGGGGAAGTAACTTAACATTGCTGAGTTTTGCTGTCCTTATCTATAAAATTGTGGTTATACCCTATTGATCTCATGGCAGTGAGAAGACAGCAGAAGACAGTCTACTAAAATGCCTGAGCTGCAGCTGCCGAGAGTGAGCCCACCACGTGGCTCAGCTCCTGAAGTACTGCCTGTGCCCACGTCGTCACTCCCGGTGACCGAGGGTCCCCACTCACTCCCGGAACATGAATCTGTTAATAATGATAACAAACGTTGGCCAGTGGGCAGGTGGATTCAGTGAAATCTTTGTCCTGGTGAAATGTCAATATGATGAACTAAAAGTAAAGGATCGCTACCTTGAAAGGTTCAGATTTAATGGAGCCTCATTTGTATTTCCTAAATGCCATGGCACATTTAATTTTTGTATTTACGGAAGCATATCCCCTGAGGGGTTTCTGGCTCATAAACACAAAATTAAATACCACAGATGACCAGAAGGAAACCTGGGTTCTTGTTTCTCTTTTTCAAATGTGACTTCTATATCAACAAACTTCATACGAGGGTTTTCCAGGGGGCATAAATGCTGAGTACCCTGGGTAACGGAATATCACTTCTCACTATAAAAGATTCTAAGCAAATGTAATTGCTGTAGTATATTAAGACTTTTCAAGTTTCTTAATTTATTTTAAAGGGTTAATGCAATGCTGGTGACTTGTCTTTCATTTACTGTAGCTTGATGCACAGCAGAGCCCATTTTTGTCAGGCCAGGTGGATACACCACTTTAAGAAGCAGGGGTATTAGGCTTAATTCATTTCCCTATGAGTTTCTGCAACCTAATTCCTTATTAAGTCTCCAACTCATTAGTGCATTT